>NC_057695.1:1954024-1990360 GCF_014466175.1 Vespula pensylvanica
CCCCCCCCCCCCCCCAATTTTTTTACCTCTTTCCTACGCGATATTTCGATTTCGTCGAGGTTTCCCTTATAGAAGAGAAATCAAACTTTAAACGATTTAAAATTTGTAATTAGTTATTCCAACTCGAGGAAAATCGCTGCTAAATCGACGTAAACTTGTCAAAGGATTAGTTTGATACCGTTGCTCGTCCAGGTCTCCGCGACGACGGTATTAGCCGTAATTAATATCGGACCAAAGACGCGTTTTTCTCTCCGTTTTAATAAAACGCACGTCGACTCGACGACTCGGACCGGAGCAGCAAACCGATAGACCGAGTATTCGAAGAACAACGAGTGTCGTAGCTTCATCGAGATTTTCTTCGAACGGAACGCGTACGCCGCGTATAGCAGCGATAAAATTTAGCTAAAAACTAGAAGCATCGAACGTTCTCGTGGAAAATAATAAATCCACGTCCAAAAGGACTTCCTCTCTTCGTCGACGGTGCAGTTGAAAATATATGCTGATAATGGCGAACACGTCGAACCTAACACAATGGGAATCCTCACAATGGCCTGTTGCTCGACGAGAACGAGCACGCGTGAGCTAGGAAAATAGATGAGAAAGGGAAAGAGAGAGAGAGAGAGAGAGAGAGAAGATAGCAAAGAGCTACAATTTCACTAGACCCAGAAATGTTGTCAAATCAGCGTTCGTTGGCTACGAACCACACTGTCGAACGATCGTTCTCTCGAATATCGATGAAAAAAGAAAAGAAAAAAGAACATTCGTGTTATCAGCTAGCACTCGCACGCGATAACGCGAGGTTCGCTTTTTAAAGCTCGTTTTCCTGCTATTTCGTTCTGCGCTTGTTTTTATATTTTCTTCTCTCTCTTTCTGCTTTTTTCCACGGACAACGTGACGTGTTTGCGACATACCTGAACATCGTTTCGCCGCTCTTATCGCATAGGACACGTTGGGAAAGCCCGATAACTTTGCTCCGTAAAAACTCTTCGCGTCGCGGACGGCTTTCGCGTGCTTTTCCCCTTTGCTGACAAAGCTTCTAATTTCTTCGTCGCGCATAGCCTGCGTTTAATGCGGCAAATGAAGCCGTACGTAAAGTTTTACGAGCGAAGGAACGACGCGTATAAATGGCCGAGCGAAGGGAAAGAGGCCTTGCGTCGAAAGGAACGCGATCGAGCAAAATCGATCGGTCGATCCAACTTGGATTTTAATCAAACTTTTTACAAAGCGATAATTCGATGATTCCGAGCGAAAAAAACGAATTTCTCTTTATTTCTATCTAAACGAGGGTACAAAGAGAACGCATGCTTATGTATATGTATAGGTCTATAAATAGGTATATGAACAGGTATACGCGTACATATTCATAAGACATATACGTATACGTTGTGTACGTTCTTGAACTTTGGGTGGCTTTGTACGGAAATAGAGAAAGAGACAGAGAGATAGCTCGAAACGTGCTCGCTCGAAAGCGATCGCCACCAAGGAAATGAAAAATTCCAAAGGAGACTCGTGTCGCAGGCAGGAACTCTCCTCCTTATCTAGTTGCATATCTCCGCTTGGAATTTATGCAAGCTTCTAGAATCGAACGGAACGTACCGATGCGGCGGTATCCGTCGAATGAAGTTGTCCTTCTGGAACGATTGTTTCTCTTTTACTTATTTTCTCTTCTTACCTTCTTTCGAACTTTCTTTCATCTTTTTCCAACGAAATTGATACACGTGCATATGCGCACGTTCGGTGCTAGGAAACGACTCGAGGAAGGAAGGAAACGTCCATGAACGATGGAAAAAGTTGGCGTCGATCTCCAAGTACTTTCCGTTCGAGGCCTAATAGAACTTGGTTTTTGCGGCTAGTCGGAAGTCCTCTTTAAACGTCGGACTTTCGAGGATCGACCCGTGCGAACGAGCTCTCCTCTCTCCCTCTATATATACACACGCATACACACGCGTACATACATAGATACATCTTTCCAGTGCAAAATTCGACTGTCCACGTTCTTTCGACTCGGGCCGATTAACAAGAATCGCTTTCCCCCGTTGATTTTCGTTTTAATCTTTGGAGAATTTCGAGATCCACCGAGCGGATTGCCGACGGCCATCTGAAACTTATAATTGCGATGATTTAATCGTAGAGTCCGAAATGGCCGTTCTTTTTTTACGACTTTAATATTCCATTTTATGAGCCGTAAATCGAGCGAGAATTTTCGTTTCGCATGATTTCGCTCGACCTTGGCGAACCACCTGTACGTCGAAATTTTAGACTGCGCGAAATATTGAATATTTGGAAAGCTTTAACGAACTTTTGCTTCATTCGATTTGATTTTTTGTTACAGGTAAGTACCATTCGCTCGAATTGACAGGACGTGGCGGTAAGTCGATCCATCTTCATCTTTCTCTAGAAATTCGTAACGACGTATTTGTTCTCTCTTCTTGTTCTTGCCAATGGCTCTCTGATATCCAATTGCGTTAATTGTTCCCAACGTGTATAACGTAGCTCGTTCCGAATTTAGTCGTCGTTCCATTACTTTTCTCCCATCTCGGTATTCCGATATCCTGCTAATTCGTAATGAAAACGAACGAATAACGTAGGAAGGCGTCGCTAATATAATTTTACGAGTCCTGCCGTAACGTTCGATTCCTCGTTTAAGAAATTGAATGTCGCTAATCGTAAGATATAAGGGATAACGAAAGCACAACGATTCGATAATTAACTATAATCAAGGACGAAAAACGTCCCTGATTATACGAGGGGGGAAGAGAAAAGAAGAGTTTTAATCCTGGAATTCTTATCGACGAGTCGAAATTCTCTCCGCATCCGGGCACTCTGATTTATCACCGAGACTAGAATACCTAGATCGTTTTACATTTGATTTATGAATATGCGATACGCGATAAGCGCCGGCGCTTTACGATCGAAATAATTCATCGCGGTGTAGATCGTACAGACGAAATTTCCTTCCGCGTTCTCGCGTCGATTCGACACCGCTGTTTCTTTTCTCCGTTTCGTTCGTTCGTTCGTTCGTTCGATCGTCACCCGTGCGAATAAGTTGTAACGTTCGCAGGTTCCCCGAATCGTTAACTTTTACGATAGTCTCGTGAATTTTAATTGCATTCGGTGGTAATTGAAAGGTAGCTACGACCGCCGAGGTTCAGCTTCGAAGATTCGCGGTTGCACCGCCGAAACCTCGTCCTTTCGATCGCGAAGCGCTTTACGATTCGGTCCAACGAAAGAGAATTTCAATTAGCCGCTAATGGACGATATGAGAGATGTCTCCTTCCTCCCCCTCCTCTCTCCCCCTCTCTTTCTCTCTGGGATTAAAGTCGAACGAACCAAGAGAGTAAGTATCTGGGGGAGTTTCTTTATCGTTTTGTTTGTTTTTATTTCGCGTTATCACAAATCTATTATATATCGCCGTCCTTTAGAAAATATGAATTCGCGTGCTTGAAACGAACTCGTTTGCCCTTCGCTCTCCGCGCTTTCGTACTCGGCACCTCTCGACAAATCGATATCTCCGGTATTTTGTTTCCAAACAAGCGATCCCTCGTTTAATCGAGCCACCCTCGTATATTTCGTAGCACGCCAACGCATAGCCGGCCCGTTAATTCCTTGCAAAACGCGAAAAATTTGCTGCAGCTGTGCGCGTTCGTTACGCGAACAGCTTGACCGTGCGTACTTTAATTTTGTCTATCTAATCACGTACTACGAACGCGTAAAGGAAAAGAGAAAAGCTGAATACGTTTTACCGTTAGTCCTTTTTACGTTACGAGCCAACGACGACGCGTATCGCGAGCCATGCGTTTTCGAGGGACCGCTGCGCATCGTTCGATGCCGTTGGCAACAAAGAATCGCTTGTTTTCTTTCGTCGGGTGCGAACGCGCGCGTGTTTGCGCGCGTGTCGGGAACGACCGAAAGGTCAGCGAATCTCGAGAGACGTTGAGAGCGACGTATGGCGATAAGCGATTATACTATATTTATTATATCGCGTATACGCGATTATATTATATTTATGGCACGGATACGTATTCGCGTCGTATATCATATTCGGTAGAAGGGAAAAGAATGGACGAACGCAAGGGTCTCTGTAGAAGACGATTCGCATTTCATTGAGTCGTATCGAAACGGAGCAGTATCGTTCCCGCCACTTTATCGTCCTCCCCCCCCCTCCCCCCTCCCCCTCTCTCGTCTTTTTCTCTCTGGAGTACCGAGCACGGCTTCAAATTTAATTGAGGGGGATTTCGCGAAAAGAAGCGAGCCCGGATGTATCATTAAAGCGAGCGCCTCTCTCTTTTTCTTTCTCGTTCTTTGCTTTCCCTTCTCTTTCCTTCCTTCCTTCCTTCCTTCCTTCCTTCCTTGTCATCTCTACCCCTTAACTCGGTAACCCATATTTCACGGGAGCACTTACTTCGGCCATTCTTCCTTCACAAAGCCACTCGTTCCGCACAAAAATACTCGGACGAGGTCGGCAGAGCCCAGGGCACTCCTAACTTTACGAAGAATCGCGGCGGCGTAACCTCGTAACGCTCTTCCTATACGATCTCTTTTCTTTTTTCTTTCTTTTCTTTTTTTTTTTTTTTTTCATTCTTGGATACTCTTAAATTCGTCGTTCCGCGAGTGAACGTGCGTAAGAAATGCATGAAATTACTTACGCAGACCGTGGAAATAAAATTTCTATTCTTTCGCGTTCGCGTACCTAGACCGTCCGTTCGTTCCTCGTTTTCTCCCAATTTTCTTTTTTATTCTCTCAGTCCCGCAAAGAAAGGGTCGAAAGACGCGAAATCTCGGGAACAATAGTTTCGGCTTCCGTACATGCCCTTGTTCCGGTTTCTCCTTTATCCAACGCGACAATACATATTCTTTGTGTTATTTCGGGAAAAGAAGGAACTTCCGCGCCGGCGGAATTTGAACGCACGATCGACCTTTTTCGTTTCCTACCAGCGGAACTCGAGACGAAAATGTTCCGTTTGAATAATTAGACGCTTCGCTTAAAGCGACGATCTCGTGATCGTGGAGATACGCGGAGTAGAGAGGAAGGGCGATCGAGCGGCAGCTACGATCACGAACGCATAGGGCGTGGGTGAACTCGTGGCGAACAACTTGCATGTTGCCGGCGAGCAAATGCACCGTACTTGCGAGTATCCCCGGCTTACCGGCCTTAATCCTAGAACCGAACTTTCAACTAAACGGACGTTAGCCGCGCTCTCGGAGCTGCTCTACGGTCTCGTTTCTTCGGTCGTGGCTACGAGTGTCCGACTCGTCGGAATATCGAAGCTTAGAAACTGCCCGTCGAATCGCGTGCTCGTAAAGAGCCCTTCCCAATCCCGAAACGTTGTTCCTTCCTCGTTTAGCGTCGAATTCGTCTACCTTCGCGGTTACGGGGGATCCACTGATGAACCCATTGCGGTGGAAGGATCAATGTTTGCTTCTCTAATTCTCTCGATATTCCTTCGTCGCGTCGCGTCGCGGCGTTCGTCTAATTTCCAAAAGCGGACGACTCGTTCTCGTCCCTGTCTCGCTCGACGTCGTTCCTTCGAAACGTAAACCATGCGTCGTTTCATCTCCATGGATCTCCGACGAAGAGGATCGATCGTCCAGTCGATGAATTCGATATTACACATGGGAAATATTGCGGATCAGGACGTTAAAAATCGTACTTTGTAATTTATATTTATTTCGTAGGGTTGGTAGGATCTTTGGAGGAACATCGTCGCACCGACCGAGCTCGGACAGCACGATCGAAAACCGCAAACCGTTAGAGCGAGGTAGTCGGCAGCATGCGAGGTCGTCTCGACGGATTACAACGTTACCCTGTCTCGTACAAGCTCGGCATACCGTTTTAATCCTTCCTGTCCCTTAACCATCGTCGAATACCTCGCGTGGCAGACGTACGAACGGCGACATTTTCCATCTTTCCTCCTTCCGATAAATCCCTCCTTTATTTCTCCAAAATTTTCCCGCATTTATGGAATCGAGCCTTTCGGTTATTTCGCTTTAACCGCGCTGCACCGACGTACGCGATTCATCCGCCTTCGTCGTTCGAGCCAACTTCGTTAATAAATTCAGCGAATGAATCTCAAGGTGGGTGTATCAACGAAGGCGACGTTGATTCCATTTGTACAGATTACCAACGATATATCTCATCGAACACCGGTACGTACGTACGTGTGCACGGTCGTTAACGAGCAACGCGCAGGGACTTGTGCGCATCCCGTAATAATTCGTGTCTCCGCGTTGATTACGTCCGATACATCGGCTGCGCGTTCGACGCTCGCCATACGTAATTGCGAATCTACGTTTCCAGCGAATTTACCGTTTCTTCTCTTCCCTTTCACTCTTTCTCTGTTCTCGATCATCTTCGATACGCGATAGAAAAAGCTCGATTCGCGTCACGGCCGAGTAATTCGGCTTTCTCCTAATTTTTCTTCCCTCTTAGCTCGTTTCCCGATTATTTGTTTCTCGTCGGATCCCCGGGAACGTCGCGAGTAACCGAGAGCGAACCGAGCGCGCTACGTCGGTGCTTAATATTTTCATACGCGGCCGGCATCGTGGGAAAGAAAAAGAAAAAGAAAGAGAAAAAGAGGAAAAGCGGAGGCGAACTAAGGAGGCAAGATACGAGGTTGAATTTTATTTTTCTCAGACCCGTATTTAGAAGGTTCTTTTTCATCGTTTCGCGTGGAAACTCCTCGCGGTTGCTTTTACGCCGCCTAAGAGGCGTGGTTGATTACGAGCGGCGAAGGGTCAGAATTTTATTTAAACATTTCAAGCTCCCACGGTCTCTCTCCGCCACCCTTTCGAAACGAGAGGGAACGGTGCGCGCGGTCTACTTTATATTATTCAACGCGGCGCCACCGACGGTTTGTATTTTCCTACTGGATATAAATCCGTCGGTGGCGGTAATCGTTAAATAGAAAGTGTCACCCGCCGTCCGAAAATTCTACGGGACGTAGGTATCGATTATTCAAACGTAACGCGGACGAATTTGCAATGCGAGGAGAGACGTCAACCGTAGAATCCGCTATACAGCGAATCGATATTTCAAAGTAAAATCGTCGTTGTTCTTCGAGGAAAGTCGACCGAACGTATTTCCCTTCTATTATACAATTTTTGTACAATTTATCGTGCAAAATGTAGATTATTCTCGGAGGAAAGTTTCTATTTTCCATACAAAGCGGTCTATACTAAAGAGTATTCGTTACGGTAGCAGACGCGAGTCAACGTAAATACGTAAACGTCCAGCCACTCTGGAGACTCGGCGATGGCTCGTCATCGAGCTGTAGTCGCAGTCACCACCTCGGGACTTCTGTGTACCCAAATCGGGAATAGGAGGTCGACGTTGCCTCTGCGTTACCTACTGCCAAAGCGGCAGGAACGGATGCGCTAGAGGATGGGGTTAGCGAGGCGAGGGAGAAGGCAAACAGAAGGGTGGATAGATGGAGAGAGAGAGAGAGACGTTCATATCGGATGTGGACGTAGTACGAATGGGAAGCAGGAGCGCAACGACGTGTTGCTGCTGCTGGTTGATGCCCTCGTAGAGCGCTTCGCGAATAACCGCGGCTCTCTTTTCTTTCTTTCCGCGTTTATCGAACTCGAAACTTTCTTTTCCAAACTCTATCCCCTCCATCGGATCGAATTCGAAACACAGTTAGAAAGGAATCTCGAGAAAGAATCGATTAAACGGTCTCGTGCCATTTCCATCGGCATCGAGTTAACGCGCTTTCCTTTCTCTATCTTTTTTCCTTTTTCTTTTCTCTTTCGTTTTCTTTTTTCGTTGATCCAGAAAGCAGTTCGTTCGGAAAGTTTACCAAGTTCGTTTACCGTGGATTCTTGTATCACAAAATGTATCATAGAAACGCCGTTAGAGGGAGAGAGAGGTGGGTGTATTGTTACGAGGAGAGAACGACCGCGCGGAATGTCGTCTTCGTAGCGAACGCCAGGGGTTGCACGGAGGAGAGGGGGTAGGAGACGAGGAGGAGAGGGTGCAGAGCGGTACCGGTGTTCTTGGAGGGTGTAGTGGAGGGAGGCGAACGCGCGCGCGAGAGAGAGTGGGAGAAGGAAAGAGGAGGCATCGTTCGCGAGAACGGAGTAGTCGGTGCGCGGAGCGCAGGCGTGCGCCTCCTCGCGGCTCGAATCCCGCCGTATTCCAAAGAGGAACGCGCCACTCCGCCCCCGGCACGGCAGCCACGCGTCACTCTCACCCGACTGACCTCCTGTCCCTAACTCGCTCCTTCGATTCCTCGCGACGTGTGCCCTGTGCCGTGAGTCGGTCGGCGAGCTAGCCGACGTGCACGTCGACCTCGAGCTAGGACAGGACCCTCTCTCTCTCTCTCTCTCTCTCTTCCCCTCCCCTCCCTCTCCCTCTCGCAAGCGCGCGCGGGCGCGCGCGCGCGCTCGACGAGTCCTCCTCGTGAGTGTTCCTTCTCTCGAGACTCGGCTCGAGATGCCGGCTACGATCAAACCGAGGAAGAAGAAGAAAACGGGAGTCGACGAGTCGCGCGATCCGAAGGGACAGCCTCGCATCTACTCGGATCGTCGTTCGCGAGGAAGGATCGACGATTGAGTCGATTTCGAGTTCGGCTAGGGACGCCCTACCGATCTGCCGTTGCTTTCTGCATGATTTGGAAGGTCGTCTTCAAGAGAGAAGGCACGAGGATGGAGGATAGAACGGTGGAACGTTGGAAAAAGAAGACTAACGAGCCTCGACTCGCCGGCTCCGGCTCGCTATGAGCGAAATCCTCCACTGGAGTTTCCTCCGAGAGTCCTGGAAGCGACGCGACGATGAGAAAGAAAGGAATTGTGCGACTCGATAGACTCTTCGTTCGCGCTCGACGTGCCATCCTTCTTCGGTCTCGTTTGTTTTCTTTTTTTTTCATCTCCCAAAGAGAGAGAGAGAGAAGACGACCGATCGGTCGAGCAGCGTAAACAGTGCGCGTTTCCAAGAATTTATGCTTTGCCGCATTGGGTGATCGACCTTCGTCGAGATATCAAGGTTATTCGGACTTTTGTTTCCATTATCTTTCGCGTTAATCGTAGATAGAACGGCTAGTGTCGCGCTTTATAGAAGCGTATACGGTAGATTAAAGCTGACGTTCGACCGGCAGTACGGCGTGGAATCGTCTATCGGCCACGTGCCAAGGTAGGAAAGTCGTAGACTTTGCTTCGCGTCCGGCACTTTCCTCTCTCCTTCTCTCGCTCTCGGTCTCTTTCTCTTTTCGACGCGATTAACGTAACGATCGAAAACAAGGGCCTTCCGTTGTTACGCGTACATCGACGAGACACGTTGTTGTTCTCTAGTTCTAACGAAGAAAATATTTAACGAAGTTAGTTGATAAACGTTGTTGAGAGTAGTGAAATCAAATTTATCTCTAGTAACTTTCCGAAATTAACGGCGAAGAAAGAAGAAACGGGCGAGTAGCTTCTTCTAGTACGGTATAGATATATATATATATATAAAGTGTTATTTACAGTTTAATGTTGTCGAGTTGGATTATCGACTAGACGTACGTTACTAGTCAAGGATCGTATTCCATTGTTATCGTATTCGTCTCGGTATATGCGAGAAAGAAGAGTTTTATCGAGTGCCTGCTAAAAAGAACTCGTAAAGAGTAGTAAATAAAAGAGATAGAAGGTTCGTCGAAGTAGAGTATATAGAAGAAACGACGTAGATAAAAACGGTCCAAGTAGACGGTAAAGTGGCCGCGAACGTATCGATCTTAAACAAGTGCAACACGTCCCGAAATATCGCGATAAGTACGGCGACGAGTACGAAGAGAACGTAAGGATCTGCGCGCGTCGAGTGGCTTCGTGAAACACGCGATTACAACGTAGTAGACTACGCTTTCTCCGATCGGAGATTCGTTTCGTCCTCGTTTCCAACGATGCGCTCCTGCGAAAGAGACGACTGATAAAACTCGATCGACCGATCGAGAGACGAGAGACTCGAGAGAGAGAGAGAGAGAGAGAGAGAGAGAGAGAGAGGGAGAGGGAGAGGGAGAGGGAGAGGGAGTTTGGACGTCGATCGAATGGATCGGACGTGCCGGCTTCGGAGGATCACGAAGTCGGGTACCTAATCCAAATGGGCGAACCGAAACCCGCTTCGTCTCCGCAGCCCAACGGCGGAGTAAAGCAAAAGCCGACGAGCCTCAATCTAGCGCCCGGCCCAACTTTCTATCGGAACGTTAATGGACGAGCAAGCCTGAATGATCGTCATCTGCAGCACGTCACCGCTATCATCGGTGGTGGACACGCGGCACGCGTCGGCAAACCCGTCTCACCGAGTCCCATTCTCGTTAACAACGAGCCCGGTATCGGGGATACGTCATCGAGTACCAATCACCAATTATCAACGAGTCTACACTCGACAGGAGTATTGCTCCCAGCTTGGGCTCTCTCTGCGGAACTTGAAAATTTCTTGGAACCCCCGCCCCCACCAGCCCCGTCACATCCCGTGGTACCGACCAGAACGAACTCGCTCGGCGAGCAACAGTCTCAGCAACAACAGCATCAGCATCATCAGCAACAGCAGCAGCAGCAGCAGCAACAGCAGCAGCAGCAGCAGCAACAGCAGCAACACAACAATCTGCAATCATCCGCAATCAGTCAGCTGTCCTCCCGTAGCCCGAGTCACAATGGTCACGGATTCCCCCTCTACACTCCACCAGCTCCAATACCAGCATCAGGGGCAAATAAAATTCGCTCTACTCCCAACGGATTACCACAGCCAACAGCACCGAGACGTCCTCATAGTATTGCCGCTCCACCATACCATCACGGAATCGCCTCTCTCCACCAATCATACGGTCAGCTCCCTTCTAGAACAACATCGTCGACATTATCATCATCATCATCATCATCATCATCATCAACGTCCTCATCAACAGCAGCAACAGCAGGAACAACAGCAACCGCTACAGCATCGGATACATCTTGGGCAACGATCGGTTCAACAAACCCATCATCGACAAACGGTCTATCCGGGATGGTACAACGGCGTGCCCATTCGGTCGCCGGTACTCCAGTATCTTTATCAACCGGTTGCAGCGACGACAATGACGGTGGCAGCCTCGCAGCTCAGCAGGACTCAAGAAGTAACGGCTCAACGCTCGGTAATAAGAACGGCATCGCCGTGGTATCCTCGAGTCGCAGCGCTGTACCACCCCAATCTTTGTGGAACGGTCAACTTCAACAGCCCGTACCTAGGCGGCCACACAGCATCGCCTCCACACCCGTTACAGGTTCAACAGGCACGCCTGTTTCATCTTCAGCAGTTACACCAGCCGGCTTGCCCTCAGGCGCTCGTATACCAGGCGAGCTCATACAATGGGGTTCCTCAGGGATGGTGTTGCACCAACCCATACCTCGCAGGGCGTATCCCTCGACCCTTCCACATCCACAACCACCAACGCCCACGACACAAGGGCCCGGCTTGAGCGTTCTCGCCAATCCTGGAAATTCGAATACCTGGACACCCGGCGCTGGACTACGCGCCAGGCCCCATAGTATAGCTTCCACTCCACAGGGTGCACCGATTCCACCTGCCTCGCCCTCCGATTCCGGTTATAGATCTTTACCCTCGGCTTCGAGCGATTATCAAATACTGAAATCCCCGTCGCGATCTCAACAACGCAACAAAACGACTCAACAGCAGCAGCAACAACAACAGCAGCAGCAGCAGCAACAACAACAACAACAGAGTGCCGTCAGACGTCTCTCTCTTCCGTCTGCCCAAACTCTTCTACGTACCACCGCACCAAGACCGAGTCCGACCTTCCACGGCCTTCCATTTCGACCGTTCACCTGCGGAGTTTCGCCCAACGGTAATCCAATTTTCTTGGGATGCACTCATCTCCACGGTGGTGGATCAGGCAGCGGTTCGGGCAGCGGCTCCGGTAGCGGCTTCGCCAGCGGCAGCACCGGTACGAGAACGTCCACGCCAGCCACCAGTCCAGCCACGCCTCTCACCACGTCGCAAGCGATACAACAGCTTCTGGCGCAACCACGGAACGGCTTCAAAATCGTCGACGACAAGGTATCGCTCTTCATCGAGATCCTCGACACGCAAGAACGATTCGCTAAGGTCAGTGGTAAAGGTCCACGGCTTTGACGAGCCGCTTTTAACGAGCGCGAACCGCTCTATACGACGTCTATACGACGACGATATCTCTTGCTGATCTTAATAACGAGGAAACTCTTCAAAGCTTTCTTTCTTCTTTCTTTTAATTTCATTTTATGGACAATTGAAATAAAAGAAAATACCGCTAGACGCGTGTAATGGCCGCGAACCGTTCGAATTTCCAAGACCAAGACACCTTTCCTTGGGATCGAGTAAAACGATCAAAGAATTGCAGGCGTTGAGTATTGTGAAATATTCGCTAGCCGGGTACGATGACATCCCGCCGAAGGCTGTAAGCGTTGTTTTCCCTTTTTTCTTTTTTCCTTTGTCTCTTTTTCTTTTCCTTTTTTTTTCTTTTTTTTTTTTTTGTTACGCAGTACGAAGCCATACCTCGTTCGTACCGGTACATCTCGATGTTCTCTTCTTCGCCGTGTTCGTAGCTCGTCAGACGAGTTATTTTTGATCGTTTAAAAATATTGCCTCGGATAAATCAAAGGGCGACTATCGTGACGCCTCGGTGCTGGCTTGTATCGACTATCGATACGCAACTTGGACGGCTCTCGAAACTCGCACACGTGCGCGCCGGTATTACGAGCATGAATTTTATCGTGCTCCCGAATATAAATTATCTATTAAAGGAGAGAAAGAGATTAAAGCGTCGGCGTTGCGAGGGCGAGCGTCGGCCCTTATCGAATTCGAGGCTCGTTCGACTACGGGCTAACTTACTTTCAACCTTTAGCTCCGTAACGCAGCGCTCGCGAGTAAGACGAGAAATAATCCTATCTAGGGGTAACCGCCCCTACGGCTCGGTCTCAACTTCGATGGCGAGTCATACATAAATCTGCAGATTTTGAAAAATAAATGAGACACGGCCCTCGTAGCTCTATTTTTACGCTCGATCGATGGATCGATCGACCGATCGATTTTCTTACAGCATTCGAAAGTCTCGCGGAGAAGCCGAGCTAAGTTAATGGAACTGGTATCGACTCGTTTCGGAAGTTATAATACAATAAATAACCTATAAAAATAGCTTAGTAGGTATAATAAAAATTGTTAGGAAACGGGAATTTGCCGTCCTCTTCGCGATCGCTTGTATATTTCGATGCCGACCATCTTTCGAGATACTATCTCAATGCTGAGCTCTACCAGCTGCGGAATAAAGGACGAAAATTCTCGTAGCAGCAAAAGTTTCGCGCCGATGTACGATGTACCGACGCTTTTGCCCGGGACGAGGGTGCACGCGTCATACACACAATGCATAACGAATGAAGTAGACGATGCAAAAACTTAGTTTCGAATCTAACACGGCGAATGTTGCGAGCAGAGATGACTGGGTTGGATTATCGCTCCTTTCTTTTCTTTCTTTTTCCATCTTCTTCGTATATTATATCCATATTCAAGTTTCCAATTTTACATATTCCCCGGTGTTTCTACGGATCGGCTCGATTTATAAAAATTGTTACTTGTCTGGCTTCGTAGAATCTTGTTGATTCAAGACGAACCTTAACTCATATTTCGCGTCCACGCAAATTACGCATATTGTATATTTTGCGAAACAAATTCCCGGCCATTTGTCGCCCAGAGTACTCATGCTTTCTCCGAGAATATGCTCTCTCGTGCTTTTTCACGACGCAAGGAAAAGCCTCATGCGTCCCTTCCATCCTTTGCAAATAATTTTGTAGATTACACTTTCGTAGCGTCTTCGTCGCTCCCGTTCGGTCGTTTAAACGCTCTTAAAAGGATATCTTGCAGAGAAAGAGGGAGCAGAGCAGGCCGCTCGTAAAAGGACCAGGAAAGACTTACACGAGTTTACCCGATTTCTTCGTCTCCTTCGTTGCTTCTTTTTTTCTTTCTCTTCTCGCACTCTTCTTTACATCCTGCTTTCTTTTGGAAAGAGGGATGCAGAAAGACTTATAATGAGATTGTGCAGTTTGTCCAAAGCTCGGCTCCTCTTGCGACGATGTCGACTAAAAGAAAAAGGAGTCGCTTCTTTTCCTTAAAAAATATATTTCCGCTTGGAGTTACGAGACGCGAGACACGAGACACCCTTCACGCTCTCGGCAAAACCTTTCACGCGGCCGTCTTGTATCAGTAAGATGCAACCTTTTTCTATTATCTCCAAGTTCCTGTCCAAGTCTACTAGACTACCATGTATGACACTTTCGATCGGCGAATCTTGGCTAAATAAAATGTTTTCTCCTTTATCGTGATCACTTTAAAACGATTGATTTAGAGTCTTATCCATCTCGATGATTTTGTTTTGATCTAATGGAAAGTGTACCTTTCGTCGTCGAGCATTATTAAAATTTATTAAAATCGCGTCTACGCTGTTCGAAACGAAAGGAAAGTATGCTTAGGAAAATTCTAATTCACCTGCAATCTAGAGAGGCAGTTTTTCCAGCCGCAACGAAAGTGCAACGAGCGTGAGTCATAAAGTATTAAGTACCGCGAAAATTAGTGGTAAAAGGAAGATTAAATTCCAAGCTCCGGCTAGACTGCTTTCTGTCTTTCGCTCGCTCGACGTTCCCATTGCTCGTAGCTCGCGTTGCTCGTTTGCTAGCCAATTAGAAGTACTCTAATAGCGGTATATCTCTAAGTCGATTCGTCGTTTCAAAGAACGATGAGAGATGCTAGAAGCTTTTGCTAAGATGCCCTCTTTCTCTCTCTCTCTCTCTCTCTCTCTCTCTCTCTCTCTCTCTTTCTCTCTTCCTCTTGATTATCGTAGAATATAGCGATATCTCGATGTCTCTCTAGTTTACGGAGTGTGCGACCACGACTGTAGAGCGAGTCAACCAGACAGAGTAGACGCGTTTGAATGTCCTGAAGCTACCGAATAGAATATTAGTTCCCAAGTCGGCATCTAAGCCTAATGGAAGCCTTAATATCGTGCTTCAAAGCGTGAGAGACAGGGCTCTCGGCTTACGATCCGCAAGAGAAAAAAAAATACTGCGGTGCTCTGCAAACCTCGAATGCAGATGTAAACCAGATTTAGATTTTGGTCGGAGGAAACCAGAGAAAGAAAGAGAGAGAGAGAGAGAGGAGAGAAGAAAGAGACCCAAATGTTTTTTGTCAGGATGCGCGTGGTGTACCCGCGGTTACAATGAATGAATAATGAAATGACGTGTCTCGTGAATCTCTATGCGATTTCTCTCTCTCTCTCTCTCTCTCTCTCTCTCTCTCTGTCTCTCTACCTATCCATCTTTTTGACATACTTTGCGGTAGCAATATTGAGTCAAAAGTTTTTTATCGTTCCCGCGTAATCGATTTCGAAGAATTTATTTTGTTTTTCGTATACTGTTACGTAGGTGCCGTGCAAGTCAGAACGTTAATATTCTTTGAAATAAATTGTTTTTAATTCTCCGAAGAAAGATATCGACGATCCAGATACCATCGATTTTTTTATTCAAAGTCTCAGCGATATCGGAGCAAGTGCTCGATTTACGACGCAAGCGTAAAGCTCGTGCGAGATTCCAACGCAAATATTTCCCTCGCTCGATAACTGTTTACATTGATTCGACTTTTCGGAAAAATTTAGAAGGTTCGATTTCCCATAATTGACAAGGCAGATGACCAAGAGGAGATGAAGTTTGGAGTAGCAACGACGCTGGCTAGTTCGAAACAACACGCCCTGGCTGATTGTGCTACGCTATCGAATACGGAATCATATTTGCCAGGCTGATGGAAATTCTGTGAAAATTTCTATCGGCTTTCTATCGTCACGGGATCGAACTGAAACCAAGTGAGAAAAGATTATTCCCGATCACGTTGCTTCTTTTCTACGTTAAAAATTTATTGCGAAACAGCCAATTTTAGTCATTAAAAGTTTCCAATATCTTTCTTCGTGCATGCATAACGAAATAACGACGTTGCATACACTTTTCTTTGTCGTCGAATTTAATCTTTCTTTTTTGTTTCCTTCTTTTTCTTTTTGAAGAGTAAAAACGATCTAACGAAGCAAAGGAATTGGAAAATCCGACGACGTTGGTCATTCGTGTTATATTAAAACAGATTTTTTATCCAGTAAAGAGATAGTATTGACACAGTTAACTCCACGTGATCGATACGAGGTCATTTATTTATGAACTCTCCTAGAAACATGATGCTTAATAATTCGACTTATTTATACAAAGGCTAAGAGAAGACCGATTCGTCGATTGAAAGACTCGCGACGTTTTAATGTACATGAAAGAAAACGTTGATAGCTAGCGTGAAAGTAAGACAGTGAGGCTCGAAGGATATGAATGCTGCGAAGGAAGTCTCCCGTTGAATTCAATAAACGAACGTCTACGAATAAACGGACGGAGAGGAAATTAGCAGTCGTGACCAGCTGATGCGCGCCGCGTCTCGGAAATAGCGTTCCGCGAAAAATATATGGTCGACCGGACGATTCGCCTAAGGTCTCTATATTCTTTCGCCATTAATACCATCCCAGAACTATTACCTCGTTGGTCGGTTTTTTTGCTTTAGAGATCTTTCCGGAGAAGAGATCGTGGTGCTGATCATGCGGGGTTAAACGTTCTACCTTAAAAGTTAAATATAATAGTGCGCTAGAAAGGGAGGAAACTATACGGCCGAGAGGGTTACGAGGACGAGGACGAAACGGTGTTCGAATTGATCTTGCAGAATGGAAGGAGGAGAAGGACGATCGAGACTCCGAGGTGGTGTGGTAGTTCTGAAACAGCCTGCTGTTTCCTCGCGTAAACATCGTGGCCGTTGAATCTCATTGAAAGACCGCCTTGAGTAGAGAACGCTGTTTCGAACAGCCGGTGCGTTGTGGGTATCGAGCGATCGATAGAAGACGATCCTCCTCCTCCTCCTCCTCCTCTTTCGTCGCTTGGCCGGGCGCTTGTCTCTTCCTTCGTGCAATGTAGGAGAAGCTTCCTCTTTGCGAGGATGTCGTCGCATACGAGAAAGCTTTTGAAAGATGGCTCTCTGCTAACTTTGTAGTTTATGCGTGTGTCTCTCTTATTCGGACAAGACATTCGAGAACTAACCCAATATACCCCGAGTTAAACTCTCGCGCGAGCAAGTTTTTGATAAAAGCTTACGCGTCGCATCGTTGTCGGAGAGCTATTCGCTAGTTCTCTCTCTTGCTATTCGGTCTTTACCGATCTCCTAGCTCGCTAGCTAGCCGCAGGTGAGCTTTACTCGCGAAGCTACCGTATGGGACGACGCGAAAGAAAATGAAACCTCTCTTTCTCTCCATCCCCCCCCCCCTCTCTCTCGAAACAACTTCTTAAAGCCGCCGTGCCGACGTCCAAACTTTGGACACATTTCACCCCGAGACTTCTCCTTTTCCTTCAGAACCTATACCTCTTCTCGTTGTCCCATTAGCTCCAACTTTTACGCTACGACGCTATATCATTCACCGTGTTACCGTCAACCGGGAAACCTTGCGCTTTCGTTTATTCAAATTTAGTCGATTCGAATCGAGATCCAACGTCGTTCCTCTTCCCGGCAAACGTATTTATCGAGTGAGTAAATGAGACTCTAATTATTCGAAAAGATAAGTTATATTCGGTCGTCTTGTAGGGAGAAAACAAAGTTTTTCCTGTGTGCGTAAATCGAAAAAGATCGATCAGGATAACCGCGCGCGGACGGCTTTAGTCATCGATTATAAAATAAATTTTCGTCGCCTTCTTTTTTTCTCTTTTTTCTCTTTATTTTTACTAACCCAACATATTTTGACCGTTTACATAAAAACGTACGCAGTAGACTCCAAAAGTTACCTCGCTCGTGATTTGTGCGACTGTAACGGAATGCAGATTTATGATTGTATATCCGTACCGTTAGACAAAACCACATCGTATATTAGACCGTACCGTCGTGGTATGTAAACAATTTAGTCTTATGATAATTGGTGCACATTTTAATTAAATTGATAATTACATCGTAATACCTTCGCGTTGGAACGTTCGGATAAGCGAAAGAAGAGACGAACGCAAAGCACCGCCGAGAGAAATCTTTTCCTGAAAAAAAAAAAAATCTTTCCGATATACCTTTTTATCGAGGCCATTCTTTTTATCAGTCACGTTACTACGTGATAATCCATAAGGACGAATGAATAAAAATGCCTACTAAGACTCGATCCAAATCGATACGTAACGGTTCGACGAAAGAGTAAATCGAATGTAAATACGTTAAAAATGGTTTTCTTTCCGCAAACTTTTCGTTCTCGAAGAAAATAGCTGCCCCGTATTAGTCCCGTACCTTCATGAATTTTATCCGCTCGTAAAACAATTACGCAAGCTCGGTATGCCTCTCTTTAATTCCAGTCCATTGTCGTCGAGAGTCGAGTGAAAAATAAAAAGCTTCCCTATCCGGCGTCTTTTATCTTTGTTAACTCGTTCTTTCTTCCCGTGTACTCTCGTATCTCTTTCTCTCACTCTCACTCTCTCTCTCTCTCTCTCTCTCTCTCTCTCTCTCTCTTTCTTTTCTCTTTGATTTCGTAAGAGAATCGTAGTACGACCGAGCACGTATGAGAACGTATTTGTTCTCTCTCTCTCTCTCTCTCTCTCTCTCTCTCTCTCTCTCTCTCTCTCTCTCTCTCGCCCCGGCTCGCAAGTACAAATTAACAACTGGATCAATTCGCGCGATCGCCGTTGTTCTATCGGCATTAAACCTCATTATTTCGAAGTAAAAGTCGAGTAAGATCTAAAGTGGAAATACGAAGATGGCTGGAAAGTAAAGTTTATTCGATTGTCTCTACTTTCGAAGTTGGGACGCATCGAGGGACGATCCAGTCTCTTTACGCGCGGTGCTCCATCATCCGGTTATGAAAATATCCTCGAAGCGCCGACGTTGCACGCTCGAACGTTATCGTCAGCGATCGAGCCAGGTATATCGTCTCCAAGTCGCGCGGATTTTCGCCTTCCACGCTATCCTAGGTAGCCTTATTCGCAGGAAAAGTCTTCTACGAGGGAGCTCGCGCTATCCTGCGGATTTTGTCCGCTCGTAAAATGATTATGCAAAACGTAGCGTCGCTCGCGACGAGGACGAACGTAAGCGAAGGGTGCTTTAATTTGGAGGCATTGTCGAGAGAGGGTGGTAGCTGCTGCGGTGGTATGGGAAGTTGCTCCCGAGCGAAAATTAAAAGCTTATCTCGCCTGGTCCTTTCCTAGGAAGCCTTCACCCTGCTCCTAAAGCTTTCTACCGCTTGTTTCTCTCTGTCTCTCTCTCTCTCTCTCTTTCGCACTCTACCTGTCTATCTTTCTTGCTCGTGCCAAGCTCGAGGCATTGTCTACCGGCGGAATTATTATCAACAACGTCGGAGTACACTGCCACCGACTTTGCAGTAATAGTAATTGTTTGAACGTTGATTCCGGCCCATTGTTTGCTCGTCACGTCTCTTCTTTCCTCTCTCGTCATCGAACTTCTTTTCTCTCCTCCCTTTCCTCGTTTCATTCAATTCCATTCGATTCGCGTCGAAAATGAAATTTGATGTAATAAGACGTAAGTCGTTAATAAGACGCACACCTATACGGGAATACGTGCGCGTATGCGCGTATAACCGTAATTAAACGTCAATGGGTTAATAACATCATTATCAGGAATGACACGAGGACGTAATTCATTCGAGGCTCGAAGCTATGACAACCCGTACCTATGCTCTTCGTCGTCGTAAATTTTGTCGGATCGCCGCGAAATATCGTGGCGATGTCTCTCTTGACGCTTACTCTTTTTCTTCTTCCTTTTTTTCACCGTTCTCTCGGCTCTCCATCGATTCGATTCGTTTTATTCCTTGCATCTCGGTCGTAAATCATATCGGGTCTCGCTCTTACGAATGCGACATTGACGCGAAGAGAAAAGCAAAGTTAGTCGCGTTACGAACTTTATTTTATTAATTTTTCTTTTCTCTTCGATCTCCATGGGCCTCCGTTACACCGAGGATCTATTAAAACGATAACCCTGCGTTCATCCGACGTTTCCTACGACACTCGAGACCGTACCTATGTAACTCGTGCGAACGACAAACTTTTGGGAAACTTTCTCGCTAGTCGTTGATTAATTATTAGGCGTTAATTATGAAGCACGTCTGAAAGCAGCGCGGAGTAACGACTTCACGAACGCGCATAATGTACGCACACGTGCGTACACGCGCGGGAGAAGAACGTGCATAAGGGAAACAAAGTGCAGTAAGGGCTATGGCGCTAAAGATTAGAACTGGTGACGGGTCGAGGGGAGGGCGAGGTAGAGAGAGAGAGAGAGAGAGAGAGAGAGAGAGAGAGAGAGAGAGAGAGAGAGAGAGCGAGAGAAGGGGCGAGGGGGGTTCTCACCGCACTTACGTAGTTATGCTCGCGGTCAAAGGGTACGTTTAATATGAATTGCGTATTAATAACGAACTAACTAGGTGCGAGAACGCCGCTGGTTATTATTATTTATCAGGGTGATTAATTCTAGCCGCTGTTGCGGTCTGCCGTATCTATGCGTTTTACCCCGACTCGATGGTTTCGTTTTTTGCTCCCTTTATTGTTTTTTTTTTTTTATTTCTATTCTTTTTGTAATTTTTATTCGCTCCTTCGTTCAAATACGGTTTTTCATGTAAATCATGTAATTTTTCAAGGAATTAACCTTTCGGTAACTACCGACGAAGTCGAAAGCGTTCGCAGATCGATTTGGCACTTTCGAACGATCGTTCGAATAAAATTGCTGGAAACACCTTACTCCTTTCGTTAGTTTTAGAACGTGACTCGTCTTTTCGTAAGAGAGATAACCAAGGAAAAAGAAAAAATCATTGCAAAGTGGTATATAGCGAAATCCGTTCGTTTATCTTTTTCCTCTCTTTCCATTTCTCATCGCGAACGTCTCGTTGCGTCGTGCAAAAGATCCTTTCTCTCTCCAGTCTCTCTCTCTCTCTCTCTCTCTTAAATAACGGTTATCGATAGCGTTAATGGCACTGCTCCATCGTTTTTCCGCGTTCCAGATAATGGCAGGAAAAAGCTGGGTTCGTGCTGCGTCCAAGACCGCAACGTAGTGAAAAATTATCGATACATCCAATCGAAGCGATATAACTCTCCGAGCTACGAGAAAACCGAGTCCCATCGGGACTTTTCCCGACTTTGATTCTTCCCCAAGCGTTCCTTCGCAACAAATTTTAACGCGATCTCCGACATTACCAACGATTTTTCATCGTTTTCGTCGAAACGTCCCGTCCAGTACCTCGGGTGATCTTAGCCGTCTCTATTCCCCCCTTTCTTATCGTCCTATCGTTATTATTAAACCAACGTTATTATTAAAGTCATTACGCGTTGGTTTCTAGTTGGATTTAATTAGGTTCGAGGTCAGCACGAGTTATTGTAATTCCAGGACCTAAAGGTTTCAACCTTTTCCGTCGTACGTTATTTGCTTCATTCCAATTTTCCTACCACACGTACGATAATAACTTTGTTTTTTCTTCTAACCCGACTGACTCGAATTCGTCCGTAGGTCCGCGAAGAAGAAATAGAAACGGTATAATAGCAGTAAGAGTTCTTACGAGGTGTAATTAATATCGCGCAACAAACTCAATGGAAGTGCCATTGTATCTTTGCGTTTGCGTTCTTTCAAATCTTAGTGAATTTCACGTGCGTACGAACGGTCTTTCAACGCGTTGTTCGGACCGTAATGTTTTCACGAAGAATTGAAATTGCTTTCGCGTTTTCATTCGAGCTCGAGCGATTTGTAAGGATAAAAGAAAAGCTCGTTTATTCGTTCTCCGTTCGCTCGGAATCGAGTAGAACGTACGGACGGAGTGCTTGCGCTTGCTTCCTCGTTCGTTCGCCGAAAATGACGTATCGATGTTACTAATTGATCGACCGCGTTCACCCCCAAAATGCAAAGTTTTACACTCTTGAAACCGCACCACGTGGCTCCTATAGCCGACGGGCAAAGCCGCAGAATCGTCGGTCGTTCGATTAATCGTCGACGCGCTCGCATTTCCATTCTTCGTCTTAACCGCTACTAATCGTGTCCGATGTTTTCGATGGAACGAAAATGTTCCTCCTTCGCCTCTCGCCTTATTTACGTAAGACAGATATTACGTATTTACGTATTTACGTATTTACGTATTTACGTATTTACGTGGCCAAGATAGTCGACGAGAGAGCTAATAGCTTGGAAAAAGCTTTGCTGATCGAAAGTTTATTACGTAGCCGGACGATCGCTATTGATTAAAGCCGAATTAATGCACTCTTTCCGATAGTAATTTAGATTTTGAAACGGATAGGTAAAATAGCACGACGAACAGTACCCACGGGAAATTAGAGAAATCGCATTGCCCCTTTGCGTGCTTTAAATACTCCTATCGACCGGTGGCGAGCTCGTTTCGAACGAGCGATCAAAGCAAGAATATTTTCAATAAGTTATTTATTATAAGTCTAATTGGTTGGCGATTAATAAAGTCCCGAACACGCGCAACCAAGAGCGTATATTTATGAAGTTTCTCGATCGAAGGTACGAAATAACGCAAACGCGTTGCGGAGTAAGAACGAATTCAGGTATCCCTTTCTTCCGCGAAGATAGGAGGAGGAACTTGGAACGTCGCGGCCGGACGTAATGGCGTCGTTTCGTCGAGGCGCGATTCGGACCCGCGAAGAAAAATCCCTGCCATCGCGACGGACTGCCACTAGCACCTGCCACACGCGACGTACTTTTTGCAAGCTCTATCGACGCGTCCGGATCCATACGCGTAACTCCCGTTTCTCCGATATTTCAGATTTTTCTATCGTGTTACGAGGAACGGACGGTTTCGGATTTAAAGCGATCGGCTAAATAAAAACTGCGATACGTCCGTTTGCTCGAACTTTTAACGAGCGTCGATAAAATCGAACTGGAGGCAAACGATTTCGTACGGGTCGACTTTACCTTCCGAGAGAATCACTTTATTAATTAAAATTCCACTACAACTTTCTTTATCGTATCGGCGTATTCGTTCGATCATTACAGTTGCATCGCGCTTGACGTTTATCAATACACGCTGTGTATTCGTGACCGTCGGTAGGACTGCGACGACGACCGGACCAGGATTAACTTTTCGCGAACGTTTAATTCTTTGAAACATCCGTCAACATTTATCACACGGAAGCAAAAAGAGAAAGAGGAAAAAGAAAAAGAAAAAGGGAGGATGGTTCAGCCCTCTGGCTCGGGCACGGTGCGAGCGTGCATTATTCTTCGTAATAATCCGCGTAAATTTGAACGCTCGCGCGGAACTTTTGTCGCCGGGAGCGCTCGGCGCTTATATAAATCCCGTAGTAAAAGCTAAGTAACGCGATGCACCATTTACTCGCATCTCGACGCGGACCGATGCACTCATTCTCCTATCGCCCTGCAAGTCTTCCCATCTTTTCTTCGTGCCCGTGTGCACGACTACCACGACGACGACGACGACGACGACGACGGGGGGGGGGGGGAACTACATCTCCAAACAACTCGTCTCTCGTATTCGATAGTTTCAGCAGAATCGATGCAAATAACGGGCGATAATCTATGGTCGGTAATGAATAGTCGATCTCTCGGACTAGTTTGGAGTTTGAATTCGCGACGATCGTAGCTGAAGTAGAAAAGGGTTGGGAGAACGCATCGGAGCAAGTTAATTCTCGGTCATATCCCAATCAAGAGCGATAGGGAGAAATAGAAGTCGATCCTGGAGGGAGTTAACTAGGGTAGAACCGCTCTGCCAGTTACGGACGACGAAGCACGGAGTAAGAGGGTGGCAACGCCAAACTCTAAGTACTTCTGATAGGATTTACCTCTCTCGGAGCGCATTCGTGGCATCTGCTACTGCTCTGGCCTCTTCTCGAAAACCGAGGGATCGGTACTAGCCGGTAACGGAAGCTCGTAAATCAGTAATCTGAATTCTCGGGAGAGTCCGGACCTCGGTCTTCCAGCGCGGCCAGTACTTCCTCGCGTCTTCCCTTACGATCGAGATATATAAAAGTCACCTTTCCGGTACGAGTATATTAAATTTTCCCTAGGATGGGCCATTTTTTTATTCAATTTTTCATTTCGTACCATCGTTAAATCAAACGATTTTGTTTTCCCACGCATTTTCCCCCTGCAATGGCCATCGAGCGTTTACTTATTCCGATCTTTGTCGTAAATCTATAACGATTCGCGTACCACCGACGGGAGTCGACAAACCGACGACGGCTCTTTTCTCAACGTCGGAGTTGTAACTTTCAGGGTTCGAATATTTTAGTACCGACTTTTCGCCGATTCGTGCCCACCAGCAATTTTTATGACGTCGAGAGAGCGAGACGGAAGGCAGGCAGTCGAATATCGGAAATTTCGAATTGGAATTCGAAATTTAAGTACGTTCGATCGAAATTTATGTTTCAAAGATACGGTTATACGCTTTACTTACTTATATAGGCCAGAGAAGTAGGAAAGGGAGGAATACGAGAGAGAGAGAGAGAGAGAGAGAGTGAGAGGGGGGGCGAAGGTATGGATATCAGCGGGAAATCGTTTCTTACGTCTCGAAATACTCGCAAAAGCGGTCGAACGTCGATCGGAATTCGCTCTTTGTTCCAACCGAGAAATAGTTTACGTAAGCACGAACGATCGTTACGGTGAATCAAGTGGAAGACGAACACCGAACGGCGAACCTTAGAATTCCATGGTGCGCTTCGGGGGAACTGCTCGGCGAAATCGCTCTGGATTCTTGCCACGCGTATGCGAATAAGCTAGAGCTACCATTATCTCTTCCCCGTTCTCCCCCCCCCCTCTCTCTCTCGCACCGTCGATCGCTTGTTATACTTTTAATTAAAATCGTCGGAAGTTTTCTATTTAATTTCCCCATCTCTTCGTACGAACGTAAAAGGGAAAACTTTCGTCGGTTAAACTATCTTCCCTTCGTATCTTCTGTAGGTATTATAAGGAATTTTTTCTTTTCCTTTCGCGGAAAATGGGTAGACGTAATTCCAAATAACGGCTGGACGCGCATAATTAACAACGTAGATTCCGTAGACGGACGAAAGGTCCGCGTCGTAAGCGATCAGCGTGGAAATCGCAAGACGTAGAATTGCGTAGTATAGCGCGGAACAAAATAATGCATCGGCGATTGCTACGTCGTGCCGGTTGAAAGCGAGATTCCATCGTAAAGGTTTCGGTGACTCGTGCTCGTCGCAGCCGTCGTTGGATGAACTCGTCGTTCGATCCGTAAGCAACCGGAAGGACGATATTAGTTTCTTCGATGTTTTCGCGCCGACGTTTCGACTATTCGTTAATCGAAAAGACTCGAAGCTCGCGATTTCAGTTCGATTTTCGTTAACGCGCGACCTTTCGATCGGCGTAAAGTCAACGCGTCGATCAAATTCGTTATATCCGATCTAATACGAATTCGACGCGAGCGTCGTAAATTTGGTAAAACGAGCCAATGATATTCCTCGCGAACCCGTCGCTTTCGATGGCTCCATTCGTCGTATCTATTTTCTACGATCGCGCTCGACTTTATCATATGCTTTTATTGATTTCACAGGGTTACTCGCGCGCACGTACGCCGCCTATCTCGGAGAGAAAGAGAGAAAAGAATCCGTCGTCGCGGAATACGGCGAGAAGGAACATTTCGCTTTATTATATCCTATCCAGGATTTATGAGCAACGTTCGGTTTCACGGATTGGAGAACGTTCCTATAAGGGGATACTCGCGAGGGCGATAAAACGCTCGATCATTAACCGAACACGAACTCGTATAAACGCGTTTGCTTTAGTCGTAAGGCCGGCGACTCGCACTAAATCCAAACTCGTAAAACGTTACAAATATCGCACCCTAACGAAGCCGTTAGCGATTCGTAGCAAGTGCCTCGAAGGACCCGAACGACTTTCCGGCGCGCAGGAGGGTTACAAGCCTCGCGGAAGCGTGCCGGTTCGTTTCCTGCGAATTCCGCGGATTAATACCTACCTGCTTTCCACCCTCCCTTTTATTCTTTTCCTTTCGCGCTCTCACTTTTAACCGATCGAAAACATTTCCCTCGGTAATCGTGTTTCAATCGCCGAACGAATTTACGAATTTCGTTCCCTCGCATCGCGTGCCGACGAGGAGTTACTTCGGTTCGACCGTGTCGACGGACGACCTCGTCGAGACGGATGCTCGAAAGAATGGACCCGTTAAGTACCCCGCTAATGCTCCGGAAGGTTTACGAAGCGTAACGATACGAGTCGCTGCGCAGGATTTTTATTCGATGCTATTCAAAAGCGGCTGAGATAAATTATTTTCAAGGATTTATCTTCTTTCTCGGACGTTTACGAGGAATTTTACGAAATAAGTCGGTCGCGGTCCGACCGATTTCGTCCTTTTCCACGAGAGCGTAAACGCGGTAAGGACGCGAATTGCCGATTCTCTCTCTACCTCCCCCTCGAACCGCGACGCACCGCGGTTTGCTCGCTCGGTCCCTTTGTCGTCCCATTCCTCGTGCAAATATGTACACGGTCTAGTTTCCCGTAGGACGGTTAATCAAAAAGTTTCTACAAAAGTTCACTTTTCGTGAGGGACGAAAAACGTCTACGGTCTAGGACAAGGGTAAACGCATCCCTCGCAACGCAAATTTTCTTTCTCGTTGCTACACGATTATCGTCGAGCTTTCAAGGGTTATTAACGACGGCAGAGCCGACCAAGACGCGACAATTCCGGACGTTAAGAGAGCAAAGAAAGCAAAGCCGAACGACGAATGCTAAGAGTCGCGGTTAGACGGAAATAATAGCTGTATAAATCTTAGGACAGGCTTCCGTCGGACACAACCTTGCTCGCTCAATCTGGATTCCTGCCAGAGCGACGTAAGCAAAGAGCCACCGTGAAACGCGCGCGGGCGCACCGGCATATTTATCCCGAACAAAGAATGTTCCATAAACGAGCGCGGTAATGAGCTGCGTTTATTACCGGACGGTCGCAGGGGCTGAAAGGGTTCCGGGGGGTTGGAAACGCGAGGCTCTCGCGAGTTTGAGTACTTTTTCCCCGACGCGGTATTGGCGCGTCCCATCCACCGAGCTTCACCGAGCTCGCTGACAAAGAAACGGAGAAAAACGAAGAAGGAAACGATCCATCGCCGTCCTCCTCTTCGAACCGCGATCGACGAACGAGTCCGCGGACCCGTGTTAACGTTTATAAACGTTCCCTTGGAAAATTGGATTTCTCTCGCTCTTGATATTTCAAAGAAATCCTCTTCGGCCGTACGTTTCTACGTTTGTAGATCGATCGTACACTTAATATCGAAAAGGTGAGGAAGATAAACGAGAAGAAAGGATGCGTTGGGAGCCTATCGAAAGAGAACCGAAGGCGTTACCATCGAAAAGTAACGAACGTCGCTCGGCCGGGATTTAGATACGACGCGTTGGATTTACGTGGCTTGTAAAAAAGGAAAAGAAACGCGTAGCTTCGTATAAAATGCACACGAATATCGACCACGGCGACGATCTCGGACGGAATATATTTTCGGCGCGCGCCAGCGCATCTCGTAGCAGAGCGCAAAAATTTCTCGTCGAGCGTGTCGAATCGCACGGAGGCTTTTAAATGGAATTTCGCTCTTTATCGCTCGCTTTTTTTCGTCTCCCTTTTTCACTCTCTCTCTCTCTCTCTCTCTCTCTCTCTCTCTCTCTCTCTCTCGCGCGCGCGCGCGCGCGCGTGTTTTCTTCTTTCGTTTTGTTTTTTCTTTCTTCTTTTTTCTCTGTTTTGCTCTTTTTTTTTCCTTTTTTTTTCCCTTTTTTTTCTCTCTCTTCATCGACCGTGCTTTTTTCTGCCTCGTAGAGAACAATTACTTTAACGTGGATATATTCGTTATTTGCCGCGCTTTATCGGATACTTGTCTTGTACGGCGATATCGAATAATAAGCGAAATGGTCGAAATTACGGGGCTAATGGAATTAGTTGTTTCTCCATTCGCTTCGATACGATACAACGAAATATACTCGTTGCGCGTTTCTCATTGAAATAATTTTAACCGATACCAGTTCGATATTTAACAACAAAGGAAGGAAAGGCGAAAAAGCAAGGATACTCGCTCGATACGCGTACGCTCGCTCGCGTATCGAGGTTGCGTCGTAATCCGCGACACGCCGTTCGTTTCTCGAGCGCGAGGCGAACGAGCGGATCGATGGTGTTACATAATTAGGATGGTTTAAGGTTCGCAAGGGACCCTTGCCACTAATTGGCATATGTATACGTGCCCTCTCGGCTGCGAAAATTACGGCGCAACAGTTATAGGTTCTCGACGTAAAGAGAGAGAGAGAGAGAGAGAGAGAGAGAGAGGAAGAGGCGAACGAACGAAACGTATCGATCGAGGTAGTGGGGAGAGACGCTCCAAACGGTGGGGGATAGTATTCGGGTAGTAAAGTGGGGAGAAGGGCTTTTATACAGGGTGCGCAAAAATTTTCCAGCGGAAGATTCGAAGGAGTTTGCGGTACCGATCGAAGCGAGAGCCGAACGAAACTAGTTTCTCAAACGATCGTCCTCCTTTCTTGTATTTTTTATTTCCTTTGTTTTCTTTTTTTCATTTTTTATACCCTACAAAGAGTTCGACGTACGCAAGATGCGTTTTTGTACTCGTCGTCATCGTCGTCGTCGTCGTCGTCGTCGTCGTCGTCGTCGTTGCATCGATAAACCGATCGATGGAGACAACGAGGACGGAGCGTAGGAGGAAAGAGGAATGAACGAAGACGACGACATAGAAGGGACGCGATTATCGATAAACCGGTCGCACCGCGAGCATCGTTATGACGATAATGATGACGTTAGCGTGTTCGTTATAATCAAAACGACGACTGCATCGTAATAAGCGGCGGCTCTGTCCCGTGGCGCACGTACGCCGATGAATATTCAATGCCGGAATCGCGTTTTCGGCTAGCCACGATGCTCGCCGTTTATTTCGCTAGCCACTTCCCCTAACGGGTCTTTTATTGCAAATTAGCCTGGCTAGTGGCGTTGCTGGTGGCGTTGTTCGTAACGGCCATTTTCTTATTGCACCCAACGACTTGGAGAAAAAGGTAAATAATACGAAAACGGAACGAGTTCGAACGATTAATTCGGAAAAAACTTTTCCCTTTTTTTCCTTTTCGCTCGGGTCGAGTGGTACCGTGGTTGCGATCGCGAGAGCAAATCGATCAGCGGCGTTTGGCTCCGCGATTATCTTGGCATCCTTGGGTACCTACCGGGCCATCCTTTCTTCCTTCTTCTCAGGGCAATTCGTCTCAATTCTTCAATCTCGAGCGGCGTTTCGTTCGCCGTTGAACGTTTCCCTTAACTCGGTTGGTAATTACTTTAAAGGAACCCTTTGCGACGATGCTATCATCGCCGACCGCTACTGCAATTTTCTCGCAATTTTCTCGCACGTTAATTCGAGATTAAAGCAGGAAAATGGTTAGCGGTTGGAAATGCCTCGAAGACGCGCGCCGTCACGACGCGCTGTCCGACCGCATCCCTGTGGGCCGCGTTTGTCGACGTGGGATTAAATAACAATGCCGTTTCTCTCTCTCTCTCTCCCTTATACCTCGCTCTACCGGTCTTCTCTCTATTTTCAGGCAGGTAACATCGATCGCCACTAAATTATTTCGAGTGGCCTACCTATACGACGTCGTCTCAGAAAACTGACCTACATTTCGCGGAAGAGCGGACGACTCCGAGCTTTTCTCTCGTTTATCGAGCATCTAGGAGAAACGTCTAGGTTGGAAGGGGTCGGGCAAAGCGTATAAGACCGGCTTTCACTCGGCCCGCTCGGGGACTCGACGACTCCGAGTACGAGCTTACCCGTTTTATCGACGATCTCGACGATGCCTTCTACGTTGGCGCGAACGCGAATTGTTCTAAATATCGTTTCGAACGTATCGGTCGTTCGATCGAGACGACGCCGTTCCGTCGTCTTTATTCCTTTCGTTCGCTCCTATATCTTTAGAATATTCCATATATTCGATCGATATCCGTTGTCGGAGAAACCTTTTCTAAAAACGTTAATAAGTCGAATTCGTCGACGAGACGTCGTAGCTAACGATTCCCATGTAAACGATTTTACGCGATGCCGAACGACGATGGACCCGACGATTCGAGCGATTCCGCGCTGATGATCCCGCATCGATAATTCGCATTCGAATCTCAAATAGGAGCGAAAATTTTGTTATTTATGCGGTTATCGCTTCGACCATGAATGACCGGATTTATTTGACGCTCGTTCGACCGAATCGCCAATGTTTGCTCTATGCCAGAAATTTTGACGCGTCTTCATTAATTCGAACGGATATCTCCAAATGGAGCTGTCTCGATTCGTTCGTTTAATTCGATACGAACGTTAACATTTCTTTCGATCGATCCTTCTCGAGAACAAAGATGGAAGGATATCCGATTACTCTGGTTCTATAAGAAAGAAAGGCGTCGTTCGTCGGGACGGTTGCCGGGGTACGATCGAGGAGACCCATTTCGATATTATACGCAGCTAGAGATACGCGTTTGAGGTAAAGGACTCGTCGTCGTAATAAAAGACACCCGCGTTGACGAATGATTCGGGTCAATGAGCAGGTTTCCGAAGGTGGGCCGACGCGAGCGTCTGGCCACCGGCGATAAGGTTTTACGCCGTTGTTACTTTTATGCGTCGACGAGCCTTCCCGCTCGTCTCGGAAGACGACGGACAAAGAGACGTCCTACTCGTACCAGTTTTACGTCTTTCCGAGGGCCCGCAGGAACGTTCGTCTTTCTTATCGTCGAGGTACGAGCACGGGCGAAACGATTTCTTCTTCTACGGGACGATCGTAGCGTTCGCAAACCATCTTTTCTAAATCGAATTTCTCGGTTTTGTACTCTTGCTCCTTCCTCCTCGTCCCTATCTCGAGTTTCTTTCACTGACGTTGACGAAGCAACGTGCAGAAAATTACGAGGTAATCGTCGCCCGGAGAATCGTTCGACGGAGGATCGAATGGATTCGAAGGACGAATGATTTTCTTCGATTACTTTGTCGCCGTAAGTAGCGTTCGCAGTACGTTGTACCGCGTACTCGTAAAGTCGAACTACGTAATACTTTGAAGCTACGATATAAATATCTAATACGACGTTAGCTTCGATATTGGCCCTGGTCCGATCGAAATCGTCCTGCCCGTAAGACTCGAGTCTCGAGGGTCCGAAAGGATATAATCGAGGAAAAGGTTGGGCACCGAAAGAAAGAGTGACTTCGATTCGACTGTGAACTTTTCTACGCGGTTAACGGTTCCATTTTCATCGGATATTAAGAAACTTTTCATCGGTTCTGGGGCAAAATGAAGCCCGGTTACCGCGAGCGTACGCTCCGAGTGAAAGAGAAAAAAGAGAGAGAGAGAGAGAGAGAGAGAGAAAGAGAGAGAGAGAGATGGAAGCTGTTGGGAGGGCGGAGCATCATTAGTGCCTGGATGGATGAGGGCAAAACAGGAAGCACTCGTTATCCAGATGGGCAGACCCATATCTCTCTCTCTAGGGATGCTGCAGGATGATACCGGTTAAAGCGTTTTGCATTCATCCGCGCTTGCACTCGGTCACTCGGAATACATATACCGAGCAATCCGGGACAGGAATGGAGACCGCTAAGTCTGCTGCGGAATTAGTCCCTCCAATAAGTCTAATGGAAGCTGCTCGTTTCCTGCTCGGAACGCCATATTCGGTCTCTCTCTCTCTCTCTCTATCTATCTATCTGGTTCCGACGAATCGCGAAAGTGTCGCGACATTTCGCGATTTTCCCTGCAAAACGCTTCGAGAGCTCGACCCTCGGCCGAACACGCCTTTAAAGAGCCGTCGCGTCAAGGACGAGCTCGCGCGTGGCAACGAAAAGGGCAAAAGGAAGAAACCGTGATCGTTTTCGAGGGGAAAGGAAGAAACTTCAAAAAAAAAAGAAAAAAGAGGAAAGAAAACCGACGATCGCTCGTTTGCTTTTTTTTTCTTTTTACGGCTACGACTAGTCGGTCGTTAAATTTTCCTCATCGACGTCGACTTAATCGTAGAAAGTATCGAAGACGTTGGTACGAGAAGGACGTATAATCGCGATCTATACCTCGATTAGTCGCTCAAAGTTTTCGCAGGAAGAAAACTTTCGTCCGAAAGATGATAATCCGGCCTCGTATAACTCTGAGCGAGTTTTGCCACGGTTTTCGGATTTCTTTTCGAGTTCTCTCACGAACGCGGAATTGAATATAAGATAATCACTTCTTATTTCTTAAAGCCCTACCGCCGAGTTCATAGCTTATGCAACGGGAGAAGTAACTTTATTCCGAGCGAGCGCCGAAGGCCGATTTTAAAATGTAGTTAATGGACATTTTCCGCGCATCCGTGTGACTTTTACCGAAGTTAACCGAAACGTTTGTATTTATTTCTCTCTCTTTCTCTCTCTCAGTGGCTCGCGCGAGGAAGTAACGTATAAATTTTGTCGCCTTGCTTCGAGGAGAGGGAGCAGTCTTTCCTTCGCGATGAATTCGTCGGTGTTTATTTAGATTTTCGTTAAGTACATTCGTCGTCTCGGCACAGGCCAGGTTCGTTCACGCTAGAATGGTCGTCGTCGTCGAGTGGTAGCGGCGGCTCGAGAGATCGGCTCTCGCTTTCTTACTCTCTCAACCCCTTTTCTCATTGTCAGTCTCTGCGACTTTCCAGAGTAAATCCATTTGAGAGCAATTTCAGTCGTTTTTACGTGCGCGTCCCATTTCGACGTCTCTCTCTCTCTCTCTCTCTCTCTCTCTCTCTCTCTCTCTCTCTCTGTCCTCTGCTTTCGGAGTTAAGTAATCTCAAAAGCAGTGCTAATTCGTCATTTACACCCCTTCGAAACTCCAACAACTCCCGTTCTAACAAGCAGTACCACCATTTTGGCTGAGCGTGAATAGGAAAAGCCTATAATACCGACGCAATCGAGCTTTCGTGAATATCGCAAGCTTTCTCTCGCTCTCTCTCTCTCGCTCGCTCTCTCTCTCTCTCTCTCTCTCTCTCTCTCTCTTTCTCTTTCTCTCTGTGTCTTGGTCCCTCCTACGTGCGCTTTCGAGATGAGCCGCGAGATAAGTCGAGGAAAGATCTTTGATAACGCGGTGTCTCGCGTGATGGATGATGCAACTACGAGAAATGGGATTCTGGTCGAAGGGACGGAATTACTCTACGTACTTACTTCGTTTGCTTCTCAATCTCTCTTTAAAAGTTAGAAATTTGTGAAATCAAAATAAATCGTATCATCGGAATCGTTTACTCGTCGACCATGTCGTCTTTCTCGGGTCGTCGAACGACAGAAGATACGCGAGAAGAAAGAGTTCAGAAAGTAAGAGAGAGGGGGTGAGATCTCGTTGACGGTTCGGTGCGTTCGTAGAAACGGAAACGGGAAGTCTAGAAGGTTGGATCGAAGAGAGCAGCCAACAAAGCGGTACTAACTCGCTGCAAGTTTCCTCGCAAAGATTCGTGGCGGCCATATGCTGCGGATATTCAACGTCGGCTCTGCTCCGAGTTGGCCGCGAACGCATGACAAGACAAACGGAACTCGAATTTTCTTTCGTTCGTTTCACCAAATATAGGATGTTGGTCTTAAATGGATTTCTCGAGAAAACTAAAAGGAGAAAGAGAGAGGAAAACGGCCATTGGTACGGCCAGCTTTCCCGTCGACCATTATCGAACTAGCTCACGGAAATTTGGCAAATTTGCTACGTTTATCTTAACGAGAAGGATGGCGTCGTTCGTGAGAAGGACCTGTGAAAAGGATAGGGGATGGAAAACGAGAGAAAGAGATAGAGTCACGAGGAAGAAAGGGTACTCGAGCTTACAAAAATCCCTTTCTCCTGGCGTATTGTAGCCTGCGGGCTCCATCCAATATAATAGCGTTTTCTAGGACAGAGGACGCCGATAGTTTGCGCTATTGTCCGTGTTCGCGCGCGTCTGACAATATTCGTACTCCTCCCCTCATCTCTCTCTCTCTCTCTCTCTCTCTCTCTCTCTCTCTCTCTCTCTCTATCTCTATCTCTATCTCTCCATCTCCCGTTCTTTCGTTCGTTCTTTCTCCGTTACACACAGCAGATCGTAAAGTCGTAAGATTCGTCTTTTCCTTCGCCGACGTTCTTACCGCGCACAAGCTTCTTTACCATTCCTTCTCTGTTTTGCTTCTTTTCTACGAGTAAAATATCATAGAGAAGGAGAAAGCAAACCTCGAATCGTGCAAAGTGGTATATCGTTTTCAGCCCTGCGAGATAATATTTACTTCCCGCTCGCTTGTCATCTCGAAAAAATAAGAAAAAAGAAGAATGGAGCGAAAAAAGTGTGTTCTCCCTTCCACCCGGTTACTTTTCTTTCTTTCGGTCGATCCATTTTCTCGGATACCGTTAATTAACGCTAAAAAATGGAAACGGCAGGCAGCACGTATATTTTACGTTCCGTTCGAATTTGTTAGGAGGAAAAACAATTGCGCTCGACATAGTGAAATTAGGTGCCGCGACGACGGTCTTTTTTTCCCTTCGTTATCGCAGAAACAACGAATAGTAGGCTTGTCGTTAACATTAATAACAATGTCATAAATATCGATAACACTCGAGCGATACGGTCGACGAGCTTTTATAAATATGTAGACACTTTCTGGATGGAACGGCGACATAATAGATAAACGCTCTCCTGTATCCGCTAACAGCACTTTAATTTATTAACGGCTGCGCTAGCTAGGATCCGCGCGTACACACTACGCTTCGTTTTTATTAATGCGTGTTCCGTGGTACAATAATGCGTAGCTATCCGGGCGTATCATCTCGTCCGCTTTCTAAACCATTGGTTCGAGCCTCGGGGTTTAATACCAAGCACCGCTATGATTCAGCGCGTGGCACGCGCGCGAGAAGAAACGGTGGTTTTGTCATGTGCCGTCGTTGTCGTCGTCGTTGTCGCCGCCGCCGCGTGATCATGGTATAATCATCGTTTCGTCGTACTATTATCTTTCTCTTTCGCGCGACATCCAGAAAAATGGTTAGACGAGCGCGAAATGAAACGGTACGACTAGTTCGAATTATTTTCTCGAAGATTCCCTTCGATGAAAAATCAGCGTCCGGCTTTATACTTCCGGTGAAAAGTTATTCTTCGGCAATGCGAGGACCGTTTTTACGAGGGGCGATTCGTACCACGGAAAAGGTCCTGGAAAGAGGACTCGAGAGAGGAAGCTTCGAGGGATCTCGGAGGACGTCTCAGCGGAGAGGAAACGGAAATCCTCGGCGAAATCTCTTCGTGCTTTTCGTCTCGAAATGACGAGGACCTTGTCGGTGCATTTCGAGGAAACTACCAACCGGGTAGGTGCAAATTGATTCCTCGTGTTCGAACTAAGTGCCTTCTTATCGGCTAGAATTGGTTCCCGGCCAAAAAGTATGACGAATGGTTCGCGACAACGACCTCGGAATCGTAAGAGAGTCTCGGCGGAAGCTTTTTAGGCGAGACGCACGTTTTCCGATTTTTATCGATGCGAAACTGCGAGAGGACCATTAAAAGGAAAGAGAAAACAACCGCTGGATCCTTCTCTCGCAATCGCCATTCGATCGATCTTCGATTTTAATTCCTTTGCTCGTACGACTACTCGCGCGTGGATTTCCAGATCGCGATAATGAAGTTGATCCGTTTTTACTCTGTATTCGATATATCCGATATATTCGATCCGTAAATTATATCGAGCAAAATCGAGTAGCTTTGAAACGAAGCCGCGGACGATTCTCGAGCGAGATCCGAACGGAGCCCGGCCAAAGTCCTTCGATTACGGTCGGGCTTTTGTACCGAGCACCCGAGAAAGAAAAATCTTCAACGTTTCCTCGCAACGTTTCTGCCTGCTCTCGGCAACGGTCCAATTCCGTGGACGTAGAAGATGCGGACTCTCCGACGCGTGCGCGAGCATGTTCGTATAAAGCGACTCTTCCATTGAGCGAATTGGTTAACCAGGTTAAGTGCGTCTTCTTTCGTTAGAAAAGCTCCACGAAGATAAAAAGAAAAAAGGGAAAGAGAGAGAGAGAGAGAGAGAGAGAGAGCGTGTACGCGCTCCGGACGACGGACGACGACGAAAGGAAAACGAAGCTTTCCGCTTTAGACGACGAGGTACGACGACGAGGACGTCGCGTCGGCTCGACGCTTTGCCACTCGTCGGCAGCTTTCCTCCTAATTAATACAATGCGAACGATCGATCAAAGTCAACGACATTCGAGTACCGCCGCCAGGAAAGCTTTCCGGCGAAAGAGGGATGCCCTGGGAACTAGAGAAATGGAGACGATGAAAGGCTTGAAGTAGGGAGAGAGAGAGAGAGAGAGAGAGAGAGAGAGAGAGAGAGAGAGAGAGA
>NC_057695.1:1990460-2013028 GCF_014466175.1 Vespula pensylvanica
GAGAGAGAGAGAGAGAGAGAGAGAGAGAGAGAGAGAGAGAGAGAGAGGGAGAACTAGAATGAATTCTCTTCTTTCTTTTTTCCTTTCTTTCTTTCTTTCTTTCACATACGCTTTTCCCTCCCTCTTTCCTCTCTCTCCCTCTCTTTCTACGTTCGACGTGCACGCGTGAACAAGCCGAGGCCTTAAAAATCCAAGTAATCGAGAAGTTGCGTGTGCCCTAGTTTCCTCTTCCTCGAACCCGAACTCGTCCGTACCATTTCTTCGGTATCGGTTTTGTGGCTGCGACGGAAGACACGGAGAACGAGAGAAAAAGAGACAAAGAGAAATAGAAAGAAAAAGCGTCGTCTACACCTACCTACTCGACGTTACCTCGTTTCCATCGCGTTTTCATTATTTCCATCGATTTCGTTCCATCCGCGCGAAAGACGATGGAAAGAGAGAAACGAACGAACCTCTTCGTCGCCTATTTTTCGAAACCTACTCGACTTATCTTCTAGCGAGTCCGTGCGATCGCTTTATTTCGTTACGAATTTGGGCATTCGTCAAAGTAGAAACAAAACGGCAGCAGTAGTACAGTGGGTATCAAAGGGGATGATAAATATAGAATTTTTAATAAAAAGAGAGAACGTTTTTGCGCGTTCGATTAAACTTTCGATGACTTGGAGGAGACTTTTCTAAAGAATCGTAATATTAATTCGACGTAAATGGGATCGAAATATCTCTCGCGAGATTATCGCGCTCGCGAAAGTTTCGCGCCGAGTTCGCTCCTCCTTCTCCTCGGTCTTCCTTAAATTTGCTCGGAAATTCTCGAGAGACGATATCACTTACAATTAGCATCGAGCTTCGCGCTATGTGATCTCGAAGAGAAGAAACGATAAGGAAAAGCGTCCTTCGCAGCGTTTTCTATAGATTCACGCGTAAGTAGAAAGAACGCGAACTTGGTCGATATCGAGCAGCGTTGTCGTCATTAGTTCGGTAATAGAATCGTCCTGAATTCGACGAGCTGGGAATTACTCGTTCGCTCGATTCCAATATCGAGCTGCCGCTGCCGTCGCTACTGCTGGTGCTGCTGGTGGCAGCACAGTTTCGTCCGTCTTCTTCCGCGTTGCTACGAAAGTTTCGCGACTGTCCGATCGTCCAAAACGTTCTTTACTATTTTTTTTCTTTCTTCTTCTTTTCTCCTTCTGTCTTCGATCATAGCACGCGTTCGAGTTAAGTCTGGTCGTAGTTATTAATATGCAACGGGAGACTGCGACTCCTAGAGGACGTTGATAACAAGACGCAAGATCTTTCGACGGAGTCGTGATCGTCCATACCGTTGGATGCTTTGTTTTATAATGGACCGTGAGCGAGAGAGAGAGAGAGAGAGAGTGCGCGAAGGATTTCCAACTTGGTAAACTCAACTTTCGTCTTTGTACCGTCGCTCGAGTACAAATTCCGTAATCGAATGGAAAAGATTTTTATGTTTGTTCGAGGTGTAACTTGCAATCGAAAGATATAGAGAAAAAAACATGCACCCTCGTTTCGTCGGATCCCTAGTCGCGTCTTTCGAATCGAAACCGAACACTGTGATATCTTCTCCGTGCACAAATTTGATTATAGCGCCAACCAGAATCGGCCTTTTAAACGAGCAAACATTGTCCGAGCGCTCGCCACCGGAGGCTACGTTCCCGTCGCATCGTCGGTCGGCCGAGTGCTAGCGGGGCTTTGTCGTACGGTAATGGCGGGGACACGCCGGAGCGTTTACGTATACGGGTTCGCGGCTGTACCTCTGGATCGTCGGCGAGTGCAATTTTATACTTTCCTTCTTTTTTCATTATTATTATTATTTTTTTTTTTTTTTTTTTTTTTTTTATTACAATCATACGTCGTAACAGCATTCAAACGTTTGCAGATCGCAGCGTACTTGCGACGAAAAAAGTTGAACGATCGGAATCGATCGAATCGATGCGCCGATACGTCATTTACGCGATTAGAATTATCGACGACGGATGCACCGAGGAGGAACGAAGATCCCGGTAGGCTTATTTCCTGTGAGAATAAAAAAGAGAACGATAATAATAATAATAATAATAATAATAATAATAAGAGAAAGAAATGGATAAGTCGGACGAATCACGAGCCGGTCGATCGTCGCAAAAGATACGTACGTTTCGTAAATTCCTTGGAAATTTATCGGTGACGCTCGACCCCGTCGATGCGAAGAGCCAGAAATATGACAAAGGAACGCGTTTCGATCGACAGTCCATTTTCTATTTTCTTCGAAACACGTTGACGTCGATTCAAGTTCTTGAGCCGTCTCATTACGATCGTCGTTGTATCAAAGTACGGTTCCGTTTCGTTACCGTCCGTACTTCTCTCGAGTGCGTTAGGAAAGCAGCTTTCGCCATTTCCTCGACACGTCGCTCGTATCCAAAAAGCACATAGGAGTTTTTATCAGCCGCGGGCTAACGGAAGAGCTCGCGCGAACCTTCGAAACGACGGTTTGCTCGTCTTAAGTGCCCATCCACCTATCTCGTTCTCCGACTGGAAGCAATCTCGTGGCGAGGGTGGCAAGGACAGGACATTCTTGCCCTATCCTCCTATTTTTTCCTTCTTTCCTCTTTCCTCCTCTTCTTTCCTTCTCCTTCTTTCTTTCCTGTCCCTTCCTACTTCTCCAGCTCCGGCCATTAGGCGATTCCCACTCGACTCGAGAACGTCGACAATAACGTTACCCCGACGCGACGTCGGCCATGGTCGTCGAGAACAAAGCTAGCGCGTTCTTGCAAATGCGTCCGATCTTATTAGTGGAAGAGAGAGGAAGAGAGAAAAGTTCCCTCCTTCTACGAAACGAAACCACGAGAAAGATTTTTATCGCATTTTTACGGGTCGTCGTGTCTGCTAGCAATATCGAATGTAGATTCGTACGGGGGACACACGCTCGAGCAATTTCACAAAACCTCCTCCTACGTTTCTTGCCTCGTTTTTCACCGTAGCCTTTATAATATTTTCCTATCGATCGAGCGAACGGGAAAAGTAACTTTCTGTCTGTTCTCGACGTCGCCCTTTCTGCGCGAGCGCGAGTATCTTTTTTCTTTCAAAGAATTCTCTCTTCGTTTTAATAAATTTCGTTGAAACCCGTGTGCGCGCTTGACGTTTTCGATAACGCCAAATCGTAAGAAAGATGCGATTAATATATGGATAAACATCAGAGGACGTGGTAAACCGGAAGACGACGGTTCTCGGCATCGACGAAGAGTTTCGTCAATTTTAATCGGCGAGCCGAGCGATTCGGCGAAAATTTTCATCGATCTCGCTTTTCGGCCAGTGAACGCGAACGCGAAATACGCCTGCGTATGTACGCTTACATAGGTGTACATAGACGTTAGACGTACATAGACGTCGTCCCTCGAACGAAATGCTCTAATTAAGTTCTTCTTTCACAGGACAAAGACCGACTCGCGCAGAAATTCGCAATTACCCGAACCGCGGGAGCGTCTCGCAAACGCGCGCTTGTAATTCAGCCCATCAAGACGACGACGTTTTCCGTGTCAAAAATATAACGAGTCAAAGCGTCGAGTTGGACGGGGCTTCGAGCTCAAAAGTCGGTCGCTACTGCTTTTCTCAGTTTTTCTCGCTTTTACGTTTCCACCATAGACACCTTTTCTCGCAGGGTTTCACGTCCGAAGAAAAGACGTTATTTTTTCAGCCGACAGCACTAAAAGTATTACGCTTGGAGTTTCGTAAGAAAATGTTCCTTGGGAGCACCGCACGATCCTCCACCGGCTGATTTCGTTGGGTGGCCGATCGAGGAGTCGCGACAGGTAAACCGTCGTCTTCGTAGACGCTTACATGGAAACGCACGTATACGACAATACGTACGTCGTATCCGTGGCAGCGCGTGATACGTCGTCGTAGCGACGGTTGCGCTGCTCGAGTGGACGCTACGAGAACCAAGGAGAGACAGAGACGGAGATACGGAGATGGAGGATTCGAGCTCGTGGGGTGGTATACGACTATGATAGTCCGTTGCATATTTCAGGATTCGCTCGCCGAGAGAGCTTCTCTCTCTCTCTCTCTCTCTCTCTCTCTCTCTCTCTCTCTCTCTCTCCTATCTTCTATCTTATGTCACAGCAAGAGAGGCGAAAGCTTCGTTATTTGGCCTGAAATCGGCGAATGCCTCCGAGGAACGTCATTAACGACGCCACCAAAGTTCACGCTCGTTCGACGGCATCACTTTCATTAAGGAAAATGGCTTCGGTACAATGAAATTTCTGACCAGCTATGCGCGCTCGGATCGTTCGAACCCATATCTTCTCTTGGTTCGTGATCGTGACACGAACGACGTTGGTCTATGCTTCGCGAGTTTCCCGATACTCCTCCCGATGACGTTCGCGATGATAGAGATAACAACGAGCGAGAAGGTTGGTTTTAATCGACGGGAACTGCGACATAGTTTCCGAGATGTTGGTTCAGCTTTAACGCGTCTTTCGCTCGGCTCTCTCTCTCCCTCTCACTCGGCTGCCTGCTGGATACTAGAATTACAAGCCGAGTCTTTGGGTTAGCGAACCCGTAGACGCGTTATTATTGCAACGAGATCCAACGAGCATTAAACAACGATAGAGGTCAACGAGATGCGTTCGCGCTCGTCGAAACGCTCCTCGCGGCGTGTTCGCGCTCTCGAACCGAGTAATCCGAGTCGAGTTTGCGGCCTCGAACCTGTCCCTCGTCGGATGGAATCGATAAAATGGCAAACGCGACGATCCAGATCGATCGCACGACTTTCCTACGTCTACCTGCTTGGTTGGGTTACGGGCTTAACTCCGAAGCCTTCGAAGTTTATATTATAATTCGCGTTTTATCTCTTCATCCGTTTAATTCGTCGTCACGTAATTTTCATTTCGAAAGGATATATGCAATATTCTTCTCCCTTTTCCATCGCGATTGACTTTTCACCGATAAAATTTCTATATAAACGCGATTGATCCTCCGTCGAGCGTGTTTCCTTTGCTCCAACTTTTTTTATTTTATCTAGTCGATAAACTGATATCACTGGCGTTATTAATCTCGTACCCTATTACCACGCGACGTTCGCCGCGCGCAAAATAATAATTTTTCACTTTTTTCTCCTTCTAGTTCGGTGGAAACTCGATTACCGAGTACCATTGTCAATCAGCGATCCATTGTCGCGCGACATCGGTAAAACGCGATGGTCGATGCTTGATAATTCAAACGCGTGGCTTACAATTACGTACTATGAAAATTTCATCTTCATTCTCATTCCAATTTTGAGACCATTCATCGTTGTATTAAAAAAAGGTATCGCTTTTCTTTGTTCCAGGTACGTAAACGAGATTGTCCGACGAGTCGGCCGTTTGCGGTAAGTCAACGATTTGTAAATTTAAAAAAGGATCTTTTGTACGTGTACCCTGTAACGTAAAGAGTATGTCTGCGAGAGATAAGAGAAAATTGTTCGACGCGATTCCGCGAACGAACGAAAGAACTTGAAAAAAGTTCGGTTGCGACTAGAATCGGTGTGTCCTATCGAATGTCGCGTGCGGTTGGGAGGAAAGACCACGCACGAAAAGAGAGCGTGCGTGAGACTATCGTAAGAATGATCGAATTACGAAAGAACGCGGTACGGCGTACGACGGTCGCAGATGAGCGAACGACTCGGAAACTTTCGTTCGAAAATCGAAGAGAGAGATTCTCTTTTTCGGAGAATTCGGTATTAAGAGTATTCTTCTCGTTCTCGATCGTTCGAGACTTAAAATCTACGACGATACCTACGAAACTAAAAGAGATTATTAAAAAACCGCTCGAGCTCTGCCGTGTCGTATCATCTTTGGCGAGAGACGCGCAAACTCGATGACACTCGAAGCCGGCCGAGATATCGCAACCTCTTTCGAAAGGTCCACCCTCGCTCGTTCTCCTTCTCCCCCTCTCTCTCTCTCTCTCTCTCTCTTTCTCGTCATCTCGTACTCGAGCCCCACGGTCCTTCATCTTCACCTTGCATCCCTCTTGGGGTTTCTACGAGCGAGTCCTCGTGCGCGTGTGCCACTTGGTAACAATGCATCTCTCGTCCCATCGAGTACCTTTTCAAAGAGAAAATCTATTAAAACGTCGTCGGTAAAACACCGAATCGTATCGTAGTTATGTGGGACAGAGCGCGTGGGCGGCACATTTCGAGCACATCCGAAGACTTAAAAACTTGAGACGGAGAAGGAGGGCACGATTTCAAAGGAAAGATTCTTTCAGCGTGCCCGATAATAGTTCGAGAAGAAGAGACTCGGATCGTTTATTATCGAGTCTAGCGATGTCTCGAAGTCGTACCTTCGAAGTAAAGTACTCGCGCTCGTTTTCGTAGGTACGTTACATTCGTATTGTACTCCTCGACGATAAGCCCGATTTTATCCTTTTATCCGTCCTATCTAACGGAGACGAAACTCAACGACGTAGACGGATATCCGTTGGAAGCATCGGTTGGAATATATCCGTTCGTTGGACGCGGCGAGTAGTACTTAGGTATCATGGTTTATAACGACCGATAACGAATCCCCGTTCGGTCATCTTCGGGAGAACGGCCGGTCCTCCGCGGAACGGCCATCCGGCCCAGCCGAAATTGCTTTGTCAATTTCAATCTGGAATTATTTCCTGTCGTAACGCCGACGGTAAACCGTCTCGAATGGAACGAGAGGGCTCGTGCGTAACGATTTCCTCTTAGCGAGTCGAATCGGTCCGATCGTCGTCAACAGGAAATTGCCTTAAGAACGATACACGGCGGCTCCGCCCTCTCTTTCTTTCGTTACGGAATCCTCGTTTTGATTCTACGAAAACTAGCGATTTTTTCCCTCGCTCGGTCCCCACGCGAGAGGGACGTAATAAAAAGGACATCGCCGTTATATTACCACGAACGATATCGCGATCACTAGGACATTCTTCATCGAAAGGAGGAAAGGTAGGAAGGCAGTGGTTGCTCCTCTTTCGCGTAATGCCTTCTCGACATCCTATTTCGGAGAAATTACATGCACCTGACGTGGACGGGTTTACGAAGATAATAAAACTGGGAGAAAAGAGAATTACGAGTTCCGCGAGTGAAATTGGCCGCGACAGAGATTTCCATCGTCGTGGAATCGTGGGTCGGAGCGCGAAGTCGATTTCTCTTCGAGGAGGAGGAGAAGGCTGGCAGCAGAGTTGGAGGGGAGAGGACAAAATAATGAAATCGAAGGGAGGGTGCGACGCTTAAACAACGTAATTCGTTCGCTCATTCGCGATATTAGACCGGATAAATCGAGAGCGATCGCCGAAAGTTGGCCATCGAAACGAACCAGTTGTCTCTTTACGTCGTATCTCCTTTACGAATTACTCCTTCTTGTTGAAACAAAGACGTCGCGAAATTAATCCGAATTTCGCGTATGTCGGATTTCTCGAGAGAATATCGCTCCGCTCGAGACATCTTTCCCTCTTTCTTTTTAATATTTCGACGGTAAGTAATTTCTCTTAAATGGAACATCGCTTTGGCATACGTATAAAATGCTTTTAAGGTTAATTGAACGAAATCGCTGGAATATCTGTTAACGCTAAGAAAGTTTCCCAGTTAAACTGAAAGAACTTGAAGAAAAATCTAAAACGCGTATTCGTCGTCTTAAAATCGCTAACTAGAAAAGTTCAATTAAATATTGGTTAAGACACTGATTGGAAGATTTTTTCTTGCCAAACAAGGGTAGATATTTCCAGGCGACACATCCTACCTAGCTCTCTTAAGATCGACCTACGAGAGAAAACAGGAACGAGGATATATCATATTTTAGTACTTAAACGAAGCCATCAGCGATATTTGTGCCATCCCTCGACACAATATAGAATCGATGCGAGATAGGACGGAGAATAGAATCGTTTGCCCTCCGGCTTCTTACTCCTCCCCTTTCCTCGCTGACATCGAAGGTACAAAAGCTTCGAAACGACACGAGTTTATGACGATTTCGATCGATCGGGTTGCGAACGTTTGAAGGTAAAAGGACGAGCTGTTCGAAATTCCTGATAACTACGACGACTCCATCAGAGAGTGCTGCCGCTATCCGTCGATTTACGTTTCGCTCGCGGCAGGATAGATCGACTCCGAGCTCGCGCGGACCCTTTTATCGAGACGTCTCTCCTTTCTCTCTCTCTCTCTCTCTCTCTCTCTCTCTCTCTCTCTCTCTCTCTCTCTCTCTATCTCGAGTTAGAAGAAAAAGAAAGGTCGAATGGAAAAAAAAAAGAATTTTCCATTCGAGCAAGAGATTCGGTCGATAAACAAAATTGCGAGGTAAGATTTGGAGATTCGGTGTATCGTTTCTCGGCATACGTTCCATCGAATCATCCTCAACGATTCGTTTCTCGTCGATATTCAACGTTTGGCAACTAGGACGCCTTCTCGAGTACATGGTAATACCGACTTTTCTCCTCTCTCTCTCTCTCTCTTCTCGTTTCCCGTTCGCGATTCGTTGCATAATTCACAACGCGTTGCGAGCTTGTCGAGAAGGAAAAAGAGGAACGATCGAACGACGAATTAAAGTGGTTTCGCGTGTACACCGAGGGTGTTTTGAAAAATGAAGAAGAAGAAGAATGCAACAAAGCAAAAAGAGGAAAAAGAGAAAAAAGAAGAGCGAGATGAAGAATACGTAGGTACATATATGCACCGGGTGTGTTGTATACGCGGGATGTCGTTCTTCGGGTACATACACATATGTATATATCTACTAGGAACGATACGATATTGCTCCCTGTTGCTCGTAAATCCCTATTTCAATATCCACTCGAAGGTAATTAATAACCGTGCGCGTGCGTCGTACCAAGTGTCGAAACCAACGAGGGAGAGATAAAGATAGATAGATACTATGGCAACGACGACGAGTAACAGAGAGAAAGAGGGTGAGGAGGTGGAGGGAGAGAGAGAGAGAGAGAGAAAAGACTACTTTCTCTGCTAGAATCAAAATTAATTTAGCAACGTTTTATAATACCATCGCCGCTCGACCGACCGGCCGAGCGATTTATGGGGACGATATTTTAGCCGTCGAATAGGGGTTGCCTGCGTTGCCGTGCTATGTTACCTGTAGTAGCGCGCTTAACGCAGGAGGAATCGTCCAAACGAGACATCCTGGTCGTTACACGTTTCTAGGTATACCGTTGTTAACGTCGGTGCGGTGACAGTGGCAAAAATCCGGGAGAAAACCGCACGAATCTCTCTCTTTCTCTCTTCCCTTTGTCCCTGCCTTTTCCCTATTTTTCTCTCCTTCACTTTTTCTCGCTCTCCTCGTTATTTCATTGCCGAGCTTTTTACCCGCGCATTAATTACCTTCTCCAAGGTAATTAGACTACCTCCATAGCGAAAATCGGAGGTCTAACGAATGAATTCTTCTTTCTACTCCTCTTCCTTTGCTTTTATTATCTTCGTTCGTTTCTTCGTACTCTTTTCTCTATCCTCCGCGTCGTGCAGGTACGCGCTATAATCATCGTCTAGGATTTTTTCTTTTCGCTCCTCCATAAGCACGCAGATGCAAGAGGAAAGCGAATTCGAACGAACCTTGATCGTAAATCAAGGATAAATTTCCTTTGGAAAATTATACGGCGTAATTTCAACATCCATCTCGGTTAACGGTATACGCGAGATCGTCGTTGTCCCGGGCTCCACTAATCTCTTTCAAGACGCATTGTCATAATCGCGGTAAATATTTCGCCTTGGTCTAAACGTGGCAGCAATCCTATTAGCGGCGGCCGACGCTGCGCGGCGCGACGGGAGGCGTCTTAATTGACGCGGACGCGTCTCGTTCGCTCGCCGACGACGACGATATTCCAAAGCTCGGTGCGTCTTCGAAAACGCGGCTTCCTTCTCAATTACGGAATAACGAGATTACCTCGGCTAGTCAGCCATCAACGTGCCTGTCCCTTCGATAATTATTTCTTTTCTTCTTCCTTTCGTACGGTTAACAACGGCGTCCTCTTGGCAACGACTCGTTCGCGTTTCGACGAAGGCGTTACCCGACGCGCTCGTTGCAGTCCGAAAAGAAATTTTCCTTCCTTAATAGCATCCACTTTGCGCAGCACAGTTCACGGATACAAAGAGGAAAGGACGAGGCATATTTGTTTCTCTTTGCGAGAAAACGGTAATAGAAAATGCAAAGAGCACGAGAAAGAGAGGTGGAAGCGTTGTTGGTACTTTGATTCGACGGACGAAGGAATAGACGAAAGTGATTCGATTCGACGAAACGAGAAAATAGAAAGGAGAACGATATAGACGAAAGTAGAAAAAGAACTCTCCGCGCGCGAGAATCGAACCTAAAGAGATTCCATAGGCGAACGTTAGGTGGTTGAATATGCATTATAGAGATTCGTCGGTCGTCGCCGAGGCGTAAAATTTCTCGATGCGTTTCCCCGGGGCATATAAAAATATCCTTTCTACTCGACGGGGCGGCGCGGAGCGACGATAGGAGCACGACGTTCAAGCATCGCTCTGGTGTTTCAGCCTCGATCCGCTCGGTCAATGTTTATTTAAACGAAGAATTTGCATTGTAAATTCACGCTTCTATAACGTTCCCCGCGAAGGGAGTAAGCGCGGAGGTGGACAAGGAGCACCGGGGGATCTCTCGTAGTGCTCGGTGTCGGTCACGGCGGAAGGCTCGAACGCGACTGTATTCGGCTAGGAGAGGCGAAAACTCGAATAAAATTGTCCACTCGAATTGGACGGGTTAATCAGCGAGAAGAGCGGCAGCGAGTGGACATCGTCGTCGTCGCGTTCGCGCAACTGCCACCGGACCGCTAACCCCGGCAGACGTTCTAAACAATTTTCGAGTTTTCAACGTCGGCGCTACGCTAAATTGCAGAGTACCATTAACCGGTACCACAGTGAGTAAACTCCAACGGCGGAGTAACTTCGTGCAAACGTAATATACCGGCTCTCGCGATCCCGACTTTTCTCTTTCGCCTTTCTCTCTCGCCTTTCTCTCTCTCTCTCTCTCTCTCTCTCTCTCTCTCTCTCTCTCTCTCTCTCTCTCTCCCATTTCAGGCCGCCTACCGCTTTTGCCAAGCGTTTCTTCTTTCCCCTCGTACGATCAAATCCGTCGAAAGAAAACTCTCTTTCTCTCTCTTTACGCAACTTGGACGCAATAAAAGAGATCAATTTACGAGGAGCTTCGATCAAAGATAGCGAGAACGTTGACGCTATCGAGAGAACGCGAGGGGCAATACTTTTTCCATCGGCTATCGATTATCGAGGTCGAGAGCATCGGGCAAGGCGCCGGAGGAAATTACACGAGACCGTCCTTATCGGTTCCTTCTACAAACCACGATCGTTCTCGGGTGGAAACGAAAGGAAGGAGAACGGGCGTTAGGTGGAAACAACTTGTAGCTCGATTCTCGGATACGTGACGTCCAACGGTAATGGACTGGCCCCGAGACCGGTTTACGGGTTCGACCGGGCTCATTTACTTTCCCAAAAACGGGGCTCGCCGAGGCGACGGAGGGAGTCGCGTCGCCTGGATCGATCGCACGAGAGAATAGACGCGAGCCGCGAGCGAGGATCAGAAAAAGGAGATCGAAATGACGATCGAAATGAGATCATCTTGCGCGTTCGCATTTATTTCCTCCTTCCCCTCTCGACTAACTCGATATCGCGCAATGTCGCTACCTGTCCCACGTTACTCCTCTCTTCGGCCAAGACGCAAGACGCACGACGCGTTATACGAGATCAGCGAAGCAGGCCGTCCCGCACGCGATCGATCTTTTTCACCGAATCTACTCCTCTTTCGCAAGCACGGCTTACGATTCGCAAGGAAATCCCTTCGGTAGATTCAATTACGAGTGCTTTCGTCGATAGAGTAAACCAAACGTTGAAACGTCGGTCTACAAATACCGATGAGTATCAATCGGATTTCCGTTTCCGTTTGGTTTAGAAGAAAACTTTGATTCTTCGATCGCCGTTCGGCCTCGAGGCTTCTTGTTGTTCGAACCTCGAGGCTTTTGTCATCGACTCGGACGGCCGGCTCCCCTCGCTTTTCCGATATCGCGAAACTTTTAAAAGAATTATTGGCCTCGAGTATACCACCTACGGGGCAAACGGCTCTCTTTCGTTTCGTTCGCCGGAACCCGTCGACTCCGTTTCTTTCCCCTTATTCCCCCCTCCCCCCCCCCTCTTCCGATTTTTCTTTTTCGTCGTCGAGTATTCTCCTCTATTTTCCTCGCTCCTCCATTTTCCTTTTCCTTAACTCCGCTTTCGAACGAACGAAAGAGCTTGGACGTTTCCCCGACTTTGTAAAAACTCGCGAATACGCAGGGCCCTCTGTTCGGTCAGGCGCAACATCGCCTATCGAACGCGTATCGGTCAGTCGGATGTTCCATGAAAGACCATGAAATAATTACTCTCCTGCGAAAACACCGCTGCTAAAAAGCTTTCCCTCGTTACCCTTCCTCGGAGTATGGCTCTGGATACATACGCTTATGCGCGCGCGTCCGTCCGGGTCTATGCAAGTCCATCCAGCGGCGTGGATTAGTTTCGTAGAAATTCGAAAATTCGATACTTGGGTATTTTCCAAAATGGAGAAGAGTCGAGAAAACGACCGAATGCTTTTCGATCGATCGTATCGAGTTTGCGAAACGAAGGAGATTATCGAGTACGAGGTGGAATCGCAAAGTCGATCCTATTATTTCGATTACATCAAACTTTCCCTCCTTAGTAGATTTACGATGTCATATTCGATTATAATAAAGCGATGACGGTCTCGAAAGAATGTTAAAACGTGGTCAGAAGTTAACGATCGAACGTCCGTAAAGTCTTGCGAATAAAAAGTTCGCAGGAGGAAGAATTTTAACGACGTCGACGTCGCCACGATCTCGACCGTAAATTTAGTTTCGTCCTTTTCACCATCGTTGTTAATAAATGTAACGTTGCTCTGAATATGTATGATCCTTTTGTGGACATTGTATATACCTGTACATAGACGCGTATAGAGTGTATTCAAGTCGGTGAGATATAACTGCGGAGGATCGTTCTAAAGCGGAATTGAATGAGAGAGCGAGGGGGGAGGGAGAGAGAGGGGGAAATAAATAACGCCGAATATCTACTCCGAGTGGATCTCTCCTTAAAAACTTTCCGGTGTGCTTCCCAAACTTGCATATTTTTTAAGCATAATATTTTTCTTTAACGCCAAGAGAAAAAAGATAAAACTAATACCGGTAATAAAAGTAGGAGGGATTTTTGTGCCGCGAGGAGAAACGAGCGACGTCGTCGAAAAGTTTGACTATCGATGCCAAGGAGATTTATGATCTCGACGTATACTTGCTAGTGTACTTCTCCGAGTAAAATACTACGACGACGACGACGACGAGTAATGCGATTTTGAGTTCGGCGCTTGTAAGTAAACGCGTGTAGGTGTGCACGAGCGAGCACGGATGTTCGCTCGCGCGTGCCTGCCGTAAGCATCGCGAAAGGGTCAGGTATCTAGGGAAGGTCCTTTGACCGGCTACCGCACGAGTCCGTCAGGCATGCGTGTGCTCATTTGCATGGATTAGCCGCTTGTGCGAGCTTTCGACGTAGACTTCTCCTCTACGTCAATGCGCATTAGCTTCGACGCAACCCCTCGCCTACGTGCCCTCTGTATGGGAATAGATTATTGCATAGATTTAACATTCCCGATGCGCTTACGCATACCGACAGAATCGACGGCTTCGCGAACGAGAAAAAGGCCCCGACGACGAAGGAACGAAGCGCCACCGACCAACTCGTACGAGATTTTACGATTCGATCGGGATCTCTGCCGAGTCGACTTTAACGCGTCGTTGCGATCGGTGGCTCTTTTCCGTTTTGACTTTTTCCCGACAAACGTTGCGAGCAACGTGCTATTTCATTTCGTTTCGTTCGACGTGGCTCTTACAAAAAGACGTAGCCCGGACGCGTTTCAAACGAACCGATTGTACTCGACGAGAGTACAAGATCGCGAGTAATTTGGAGTTCGCTTGTCGCGTCGTTGCCGGACAAAAGGCAGTAGCGGTACAATAGCCGCTTTGTTTCCTTGTCGGTTTTAAACGCATCGCCAGGAAATGAGGTCTAGCCTCTCAAATATATTCGATTCGTCTCGTCTCGTTTCGTTTCGTTTCGTTTCATTTCGCTTGGTTCAGAACTAGGCGCAGATACAGAGTCGAAGAATCTTTTTCGCAAACGAAATGGCCTCGGTTCGTTCTCGTATCTCCTATCTCGTATCTCTACTAACAAGGCCTCGATATCGTGTATGTACCTACCTACCTATCTAGCTGCCTGGCTGCCTACCTACCTACCAACCTACCTACGTGTATTTTATCTCTCCGCCGCGCCAGCTCGCGTGCACACGGTTAATAGCCAATAGCGGTAGCCTCTTTCGATCGAAAATACAAAGCTTGTCATTGAGCCGCTACGAATTTATAGCATTCCGATTGTTTCGCAAACAGCGTTACCGGTATGGATCCGAGTATATCTAATCGCTTATCTATGTACTATGTTTCAAAATTACGTTATCGTTTTAAAACTCGAACGGAGGAACGTAAAGCGACGCGATCGGTTTGGGTCAACGACAAATCGTTCGTACCAAAGTCGTATAACTATGCTTTCCTACGAAATCCAAGAAAAGACAAGAAGGAAGGAAAGAAAGAAAAAGAAAAGAAGCGAGGAAGAGGATCCAAATTCAAAGTAGCATCCTGTGCCAAATCGTAAAATTCTTAATATCGCGTAAATTCTTACTATTAGTTTCGATCAAAGCGAGTAGCTCGATAGCTTATCGCATAAATTTAACGTTCCTGGAACGTTTACCCAGCTACGTACACTTTGCTTGTCCGGCGTAAGTTACATAAACCCAAAGGCACAAAGGTAAACCAAAGGCGGACGAACCAGCGACAAACGTTGATTGAATTCCGAACTTCCGTTTATCTGGCGCGCAGCATCCTTCTGAGCCGACGCATACATGGCCCCATACGTAATCCTTCTCTTTCATCGTTACCCCGCGTCGGTCTTTGATTATTAAACGATTACGATCGCGCCGACGTAAAGACCCGTCCTCGTATTACTGTATTTTCTTCCTTCGAATTAATACGAAACGACGGGTTAACGAAGATTTTACTTTCGCGGAAATTAATTAAGCCTGCTTTTCAAAGTTCCTCGAGGAGCGTCGTCGATGGGAGAGTGGTTACGTGGTTAGCGGACTTTGCTAGAAGAGAAAGGGAAGAAATAGCAAAGGCGGACTCGCACCGATGAATATTCATATATTATAATCGAGCCTCTCTCTTTTTCTTATCGGACGAGCTAGACGTCGTGCGTGCACGACTTTCTTTCTCGCCTTTTTCCCTCTTCGACTCTTGCTCTCGTCGACTCCTCGTCCTCGTTCTCCCGTGTTTTCCCGTCCTTCCCTCGAACCGAAAGACTACGGACTTTGATGCATGCCCGAACGAGGCAAGAACCTCGTTAACGTTCGCGAGTCCAAACGAATCATTTATCACGCCGTCGTTCACAGATTACCAGTTATCCTTCGAAGAGCAGCAAATTCGATAAAACGGAAAAACAGGAAAATATGGGAAACCGGAGACGCAACCCCGTCCTCTATGCCTTTCGATTAATTAATGCCCCCGATGTAGCCGAGAACTCTCCGTGGTGGGAAAACTGCATAAAACAAAAGTAGAAGTCGGTTGTGCGAATGAATCGAGAGTGGTTAGTAGCGGGAGGGTAGCGAAGGGTGCTTTCGAGTCGGCCGCGTAACGAGCCGATATCTCCATCGGTGTACTTCAGGGACGCTGAATTATACGGCACAGAGACGGATAAGAAAGTCGAGTGGCTCGGCGAATCGCTCGGCGGACCGATCCATCCGACGTATAACGCGCGTACGGTACGCGCGCACCTTCCGCGGCTCCCACGAGCGTACGCGATACAGAGAATGTCAAATAAATCGAACGAATGAAAAATAAAACAAAAAAAAAAGCAAAGAAGACGAGTCTTCCTCGAGATTCGATCGGAGCAGAATCGACCTAACGAATTAGCGATCGATCGACGGAGTCCTTCTCGATCCTACGTCGCTTTCCATCGTTTCGGTTTTCGTTCTACCGATCGTCTCTTTTCTTTTTTCTTTCTATCTTCGACGACGTTGATCGTTCTATAGAGCGCGTAAAGTTAGGAACGTACGCGCGTAACGCCGACCTCTTCAAATCCTTCAACGCTACCGCTTCCGCTCTGTTCGAAGAATGGAAACGAAAGACATCGAGGATCGTTACGTTTCGTTACCGGGTCAAGTGGATCCCGTTAACGAAGCGCTACTCTTAGCATTCAAATCGCACCGTAATGATCCGCTCTTTTTTCCTCTCTTCAACCCTTCTACCCTCGTCGTCCTTCCTCTTTTATTCATCCGACTCTTTTACAATTCCGGTGTCATCGCAAGGGTGTTTGCTCCGACAATTATCTCGTTTCTTTTTTTCCGCGCGAACGACGCGACGAAAAGTCGAGACTTTTGACTTTTCGAAAAAGTCAACGAACGATCCGCTACGTGGATGGTACCTGCTCTCGGATCTATTCCGAGCGAACACGACTTCATACGTTCGCTTGTAGTCGACCATTCCGTACTATCTTATCGAATCGATCCAACGAAAATCCAACTATCGCGTCTACGTATTTCGGAGACCGAAAAAGCAAATCATTGTCCGGGTTCCCGGATTTCCTCGGACTCGTACGCGGATCCCCTAATATCGTTTTTAATCGGTTCACCGCGATAATGGAGTAATTATTGTTCCGTTCTCAGCTGTTGCAATTTTATGCATATGAGAACGAAGGGTGCGCGACGCTCTTCGCGCTTTTGTTTATCCCCGAATTATTTCGTTGTCCGACTCGAATACGCGCGAGACCATTAAATATTTAACGTCGTGGTAATTACTACCTACGCGTACGTTGCTCGACCACCGATCGCATCGAACGAGATGGTTTACCGATATCGCGCACGAAGAAAATATACGCGCGAATTAATCGAAACGATACGAAATAAGATAGACATTTGGATTCGGTCGCTATTTTCGTTCTTACGATATCCATTTCTTTTCGACATCTTTCGATCCCTCTCCTCCGAGCTTACCTAGCTCGAACGCTTCCCGCTCGCTCGTCCTTCCTTCTCCTCGTAGAGTCGACGCGATTCTTCGTTCCAACGATCTTCCCAAAGTTGTTCGACGTAACAAAGTGTTACCTAACGACCGATCTTTTCGACGCAGACAAAAACAGGAATCGATCGACGATTAATTTGTACGATACAGCAGGAAAACACGAGTTCGTTCTATTCCCTAAACGATCCGCGATCGTGATATCGTTGCGAAGAAAGAAGAAGGAGATTCTATAAAAAGAAGCGAGAAGAGGAAAAGGAATTTCTTTCCCGATTAGACGGAATCGGTGGGTGGATTCGTTTCGTCGTTTTCTGCTAAACCGCCGAAGAGACGAGAGCCGGCTTTGAGAAAAGAGAGAGGGGAGAGAAAGCTCCTCGTGCAACTCGAATTAGCCCGCTTCGTATTTTTCCTCGCGATCGCTCTCACCTTCTTCCCTCCTAGTAATCTTTTTAACCAGACTCCTCTCGTCTCGATCGACTTTTCGACCATCTCTCGAGTAATCCTTTTACCCACTCTCTCCTACAGCGGGTAACAATGAAAAAGGAAGAAACCATCAGCGATGCTCGCGACGACGCCGGTGGTTCGCGTCTCTGGTTGCCGACTAAAAGCTCCGGGGAACTCGGACCTAGAGTGCCACCTTTTTATCAATTTGCGAGTAACCAGAGAGGGAGCGAGCGAGCGAGACAGAGAGAGAGAGAGAGAGAGAGAGGCTGTTTGCGGCTTAGCACGGTATAACGTTTGGAGTATATACCAGTTACCTTTTCCACGGCATATAACAAAGTCTGAAAATAACTAAATCGCCACGGCCGGTAATAAATTCGTTCGACGATTTTATTCTCACTCGTAAATCTCGTCGTCCCATTCACGGCGAAAGCCATGCCTCCGTTCGACGAGTTACTCGACGACGCTTTCATCCGAGACGAGAACGAGACAGTTGTAAAACCAATAGTTTACTCGCAAACCAACGGCGTAAATCAACGAATTAATACTCGTTACAAGTTTTCTTCGTCCCTCTCGCGATTTTTAGCCGTTAAGCGCGAGAGAGATTTGCATTTAATCCGGCGAATTCGTATAGGCGTCGCTCGTCCTTTCCTCGTCGTATCTACGCGCCGTTACGAATTACAAAGTTTTCGCACGCGATCGCTACGAGTCGATAAAGCTTACGGTCGGATTCTTCGACGTTGATCGATATTACCCTATATAGCTGTACGATATAAATGGGAAGAAAATCGCGCGGCTCCTCCTACGTCCTCGCCTAGAAAATATAATACTTATTGTTCGAAGCCACGATGGCGTATTTAAAGTTTCATAAACATTTATTATTCCATTGACATTAACGTTAATAATATTACTTTTTCTCGTCATAGAGTAGATTTCTAAACGAGCCAGCGCGCGTACCCTACCCGTCGTCGTCTCCCGTCGTAACAAAGCATTTCTTTCGTATCGCTAGGTTCCCCGACGTAGTAGTTTATTTTTCAATGGTACCACGAGAGACGTAAATAACGCGAGGACGCGCCGCGTGGGTGTGGCATAATACCGTACGCCACCATCCTTCCTCTCTTCTGCTCTCTGGCACCTCCGTGCAACCTATAGACAGTCGAAAGTGTAGCATAATGCCGTACGTCCTCGTATAATATACGGGCGGTTGAAAAGCCGAAGAAAAAGGAGGGAAGGAAAGAAGCGAAACGGGTTCGTACGGGACACGAGGAAAGATTCTTCTTCGTCGGTCGCGCGGGAAGAGCAAAAGCTAAATAAATCTCGTCGCGTCGGCGAACTCGTATTATTTTCGATCTTCCTTTCGCTCTTCCGCTCTCTCTCTCTCTCTCTCTCTCTCTCTCTCTCTCTCTCTCTCTCTCTCTCTCTCTCTCTCTCCTGCCGATAGCGCATTCGTTTTAACGACCATCGGTACGTCGAGCTGGATGAAATTCAGCGCGTTCGCTCGTTCCCGACGAGGATTCCTTTAGAAACATAATAATTAACGTTTCCGAATATGAGAAAGCGATTCGTTTAGTTTTCAACCGTTTATCGCGAACGATTTGTTTCGCGCGACGCCAATAAAACTATTTTTCATCTACATATATTTACGACATATTTACGAGAGCGGGAAATAAAAGAGAAGAATGGAAAAGAGAGGGAAACGATAGATTCGAAATTACGCAACGCTTTACTCGTCTTCCATTCGTCGTCGACGGCGAATGCGGTCGGCGCGTAACACGATCGACCGGTCGCTCCGCTTCGCGCATGATCCCACTTTTACGATTATGCGCATAACTCGTGTATTACGGAACGATCTAAGCGGAATCGAGAATCATGCCGATACATCGAGCGTCGGACGCGCGTTCGCCCGCATCTTTCACGAGAAACTACCTCCTCCTCCTCCTCCTCTTGTCCTTGTTACATCTTACATTTTATAGTTTCAGGAAACAAGGTACATTGTACGAATCGCTCGCTTCGTTATTTTCGTTCTAACGTACTTTAGATTCTTTCGAGTTGCCGTCCTATTCGTACATATACGTCGTAGTCGTGCTATTTTTTTCGTTAAAATCGAAACGGAAAAATATCGTTTCCGGGAATATCGCCCGTTACGCATCGAAAACTATTCGGATCGCTAGAAAAGGTCGCGCTACGACGGAAGACTATCGCTACGTAATAAGGCTTTACTTTCGACTTTCTTTGCGTTAAATAATTGTAATTATCATCGGACGTCGGCGTAATCGTTGTTAGACGACGCACGACACCAATCGCGACTTTGAATAGGTCGACTTTAAGCGTCGCAGTCGTATCGACTTTGCTAGACGTTTTTCTTTATTCTTTACAAATTGAGTCCAGACAACTACGATTGCAACGCTCTTCGTCTCCTAGAGCACAATGTACGCGTTACTCCGTTCTTTCCTTTACCCTGCGTCTCTTTTACTCGTCTTTATCATCTCTCTCTCTCTCTCTCCTCCCCTCTACTCTTCTTTTCGTCGTCCCTCATTCAGAATCCGTCTGAATGGCGAAACAGCTTGAGCGGGTTTCCAACTGCGCGTCAAATGCAAACGTATGCAAAAAGAGTATTTTTCAGAGGCGACAAAGAATACGACGAGGGGGAGAGGGAGAGAGAGACGAATAAGAGTACGATCAATTAACTTATCACTGTCAAGATCATGAGATTCGTAGAATTTTGAAGAAGAATCGAATATACGTCGTAACGTCGCGACGATAGAGACACTTATAAGGGAGCGTATATTACGATTGTACCTTAATCGATGTAACTACTCTATTCCTCGCGACCTCGAGAAAAAATCGATTTCGCCCGATCGAGGAAGATCGGAGAATACCGATTCGAACTCGGTTCGTTAAACGTTTCTCTATTCGCACACGCGCGCGCTCGCGTAGACGCATAAAAACACAAAAGGAGGAAGCACACTCTGCGTCCTTTTCCACCTCTCTCAGGATCTCGTCTGTCGTGGTCTGGCGAGACCACGTAGTAACGTCGTTTTTCAGCTCTCCTCTCTCTCTCTCCCTCTCGCTGCCCCCCTCTCCTTCCCCGCGACCTCTCCTTCCATGGCTGGCAGTCCCTCGCATCCTCCAGGTTGGATCATCGTCTTTGTTCGTCTCACTCTCGCTTTCCTATCTCTCTACCTTCCCCTAAGCAGCCTTTCTCTTTCTCTCTCGTAAACACGTAGCCGCCTACGTAACTTGCACGGTGTGCAAGTACGACCGTAGTCGTAGACGCGCACACACGTAATCGCCCATGTGTCTCGAGTTAGATGTGTCGGGCCTTCGTGCCGCAGCGTGTAACACACAGAAAGGCGCACTCGTTCGGAGGAGTGCGGATGCGGAGTACATACGGAGTCGAGGGTACGGACGACAGTGCCGCGTACACACCACGCCGTTCAACACGAGCGTTGAGTGTTGGGTCGTGCGTCTTCTCGCGTTCCTCTCTCTAACGAAACATTTTCTTCTCTCTCTCTCTCTCTCTCTCTCTCTCTCTCTCTCTCTCTCTCTGTCTGTCTGTCTGTCTGTCTGTCTCTCTCTCTCTCTCGCTCTCTTTCTATCTATCTCTGTCTCTCTCTCTCTCTCGAATTCTTTCTTATCCGTCCGTCGTGCCGTCTTCTTCGAGCGTCGCGTTTTTCGCTCCGCCGCTCAGACCTTTCCTCGAGAAAAAGCGCTCTACTTGGTTTTACTTCCGTTGAGACAGGATCGTGAGTTTTATCGGAAATAAAAAGAAAGGAAGAAATGGAGAGAGAGAGAGAGAGAGGGAGAGAGAGAAAGGCCGCGCGAGCCCTAAAAGGATCAAAGATTTAGTAGTTGGCTCGTGTATCTCTTCCGCGAAGAAGGAAGGATGAATTTAAAGACGAGCTCGATCGATCGATCGAAGAAACGAACGTCGACTTTGTCGTGAAACTCGTCGGAGCTCGTTCGAGAGGTGACCAAAGCTATAGGAAATTGTGTAGGGTTGCTTCGAGAGGGAACCGAGTTATACGGGAGATGAACGGGAAGATCAACGAAGATAGGACGAGGAGAGTGGTGAAACGTCGTCGAGCGGAAAAGTCTGTGGATTCCTCGTTGAAGCTTCGTCTGCGAGCCGAAGGAAGAAACGATACGTGAAATCGATCGTTTGAAACGTCACGAGAGTGAAAAGATGTAACGAGAAAAGTGCGCGATGACGCGTCTGGGAGTGCGCGCGGCGACAAACGTTCCGAACGTTCGATTCGAAAGTGGCGCCTCGTTTAAAAGCCGCCAATTTCTACGAGTTTACGATATTCGACGCGAACGCGTTCTTGGATCTTGGGACGAAGCCGGTGCAACGAGCTCTCTCGGGAAACTCTTTGAATCTGCCTGTACCGAGAGTATTCGACGTCGAAAGAGCCCGCACATTCTTACTCGCGTTGCTGCACGTGATTACGTGCAAAAGCTTGGTAGGATTAACGCGCAGAGAGGGTCGCGATCGATATTAGCTCATTGTTCGAGCCCCTACAGAGACGTTTCCTTTCCAATGGTTATAGAGAAGCATCGATAAATTTCACAGAATTCCAACCTACTTTGACTAACTTTTGAATGCATCTGATATTAACCTCGCGGCGTGTGACTAACGATGTCTCGAGACGATCGACGATTCCGCGTGAATTCGTACGTTTACCTCGTACTTTGGAATCGACTTAACTCGACTTAACTCGAGTCAAAGCGTATCCACTCGTCGAAGAAGAAATTATATTTGCTCTCTGCAAATACGCGTTCGACGCTAGAAACGTCGAACGTAGAAATCGATTCGTTTAGAAATTTGGACGACTCTGTCGAGAAAGTATCGCCGTTCGGATACGTTTGCTTTAGCTTCTTTCGAGAGACGCGCCAACCGTAACGCTGGAAGTCGCGCTACGTTCGTCGCCACATAGATCGGTTTATCTTGTCCCGAGTTTCTCGAAGCACAGAGAGAGAGAGAGAGAGAGAGAGAGAGAGAGAGAGAGAGAGAGAGA
>NC_057695.1:2013128-2068249 GCF_014466175.1 Vespula pensylvanica
GAGAGAGAGAGAGAGAGAGAGAGAGAGAGAGAGAGAGAGAGAGAGAGAGCGTCTCTCTCAACCGCTTCCGCGCGACGAGGAAAATCTTGTTCGAATACGAGAGAACGTTCCTATTTCGATCTATATCGTAAACTTAGCACCCCTCCACTTGGAAGAAACGAAAATGGCCGTTGAAACCGTCGTTAAGTCGTCGCGAGCCGATTCGCGGCCGGAATCGCGTGTCGCGCCGTTAGCGAAAAAGTTTCGGATGTACATCACGTTTATCGAGAACGTCGATATTGGACTTGGCTCTTGGTGAATATACACGCGCCGATAGCGCACACCCACGCTTATCCCGTCCAAGTTATTAATATCGTATCTCGATTATCGGAATCCGTTTCGATCGATACTCGGCTCCTCGTCGACTCATTTCAAAGTCCACCCACTTTTGACCAGGCTAATTCGTCGTGCGGTCTCGCCTTCGAATTCCGATCACGTTCTTTTACTCGTCAATGGTCGTCCCTGTCATCCGACACGTTGCCTTCCTCTCTTTGCCTATCTTTCGCTTGCAACAATCTTTGTCTCTTCGTCGATTTCGCGTTTCCTTGTTTTCTTCCTGTTTATACGTATGTCATTGTTGTTTTCCTCGTTATTATACATTCGCGTAAACGTCAGAATTTATAAACAGCGACTAGCTTCGCTTATTCTTTACCTACTCGTATCCGCGTTTTCAAGTCTTAGGGACGGCAGGTGCTTAATATTATTAAACGGCTAGCCGATGATGTAATCCAGTCTCTAGAACCTGGTACGAAGAATAAAAGGCTTTAGCCATGACGTTTCCCGGAAACTTACGTAAGAAATTGATGCGATTCGTCGTCAACACCTGCGCCAACGTTACGCTCTTCCCTTTCTCGTTACTTCCATCGTAATTACGCGGACGTTAATTATCGAACGAATCCCCCTTCTCTTCGACGACAAATACTCGCAAAAAGAAATCTCACGTAGAAAATCGGCTCGTCGTTTTTTTAACGAAGGAGACAAGATCGTAGGAACGTTCGCAAGGTCGTACGCACGGTCAACGAAGATATCGATTTAAACGGCAGATAACAGTTTCTTCTATACGTTTCGAGGCATTTACGAGGCATTACGAGCATAAACTCGTTAGCAGAGGCTAACGAAGAAAAGTTTTCGGTCGGGAAGATAAAATTCTACGTAATGGGACGAGGTGGTTAATCTTTGTTATTACCAACCACATACTAAACTCTGTACCCGGCGAGTTAGAAAAGTAGTTGCACCCTACGAATGGACAAAGTTTTGTTAACGAACTTTCCGACAGAGTTTGATCGTACAAATTTCATTTTCGTTGGCAAAATCCAAGTATGTACATACATTTTAACGTAGCGCTTCGGGTACGGGGAAGAACGAACCAACGGGTAGATGGATGCTGGGTATAATGGAAAAATGTTCGCGTCTCGAAGAAACCTAAGGAAATCCGATTAAAAAGTTGATATCGGGGAACCGTTGCGCGATTACGTACTCGTTCGTTCGTCGAAGGAACGTTTTTGCCGAGCCTACTTTCTATTCCACGCCCGAACGGCGGTCTCGACGTGCTTTAAGTTTCGCGTAGGCGCGGAAGTATCGAATCGATCTTGATTCGGCAAATGGCGCGTGTCAATCTTGCTGTTAGAACAGGGGCTGAATTACCTCATCTTTTTTTTATCTCGTTCGTATTATCGGTCTCGCGTTACCGGACGAATTACGGTGCCTCGGTAGTCGCTGCCGTACGATTAGGTCACGACGTAGGCCTTAATTAAAGTTTCGCGATCGGTCGTTCCGTCGAAGAGTTCTGGGACGATAAGGGGCGCCCACGCGGTAAGTAGTTCGACCTTCCCGATGAAAGCTTCCCGCGGGAACGCAGCGATCGATCTTTCTTTTCGATTCGTCTCTCGACGATCGATTTAGAATATTTCTTTTTTCAGCCGTGCTTCGCGACTAAGGTTCTCGAAGGACCTACACCGAAAACGATCGCTTCCTTATTTTTTTATTTCCGATCGAAGGCACACTCGAGACGCGCCGGCTACCGTCGTATCCGACTCTTTCGAGTATCGGTACGTGCCATCTGAAATTAACCAGACGTACCGCGCGTTCTATGTATATCTACAACCTCGCGAAACTTGAACGTCGGAGAACGAAGGCATAGCGTATCGGTTTTTATTTCTCTCCTTTTTCTTTCTTTTTTTTTTTTTGCCTCTTAACCCTTCTTATCTCTTTTGGCTTTCGAAGAAACATTAATTTCATTTCGATTCTCGCGATTTTATTTTCCATCGGATATTCGAACGGTATCTATTTCGAAGAGAAACGGAGCGGTGATCCAACAACGGGAAGAGAATCGGTCAAGAACGATCGCACTTTGATCCTACTAATCGCGTTAACTCGAGTCCGATAATCGAAAGAAGTACTCGCAATTAGTTCGCTTCGCCGTTCGTCTCTGACACGATTCGAGTGCCTTTAACTCTATTTGTCTTCCTTATCTATCGTCGATCGCTCTCTTTCAACCTCTTGCAAATTTCATTTTGTTCGTTACGACGCTGGGTTTATACATGCAGCCGCATCTGCGTATGCATGCACGCATAGATACGCAAGGAAAAAGAAACGTTATCCGGTGCAAGAACGAAAGAGTAAAACATCTCGAAAACCGAAAAGTCGAAATCGAAGCGTTAAAGTTATAACTCGAGCAGCAGTCGATTAAATAAAGTTAACGTTTCGCAACTTCCTCTTCGAGCTGTTTATAAAACGGAACATTAATCTTTTTTATTCTAACTTATGACCTCGAAACGAGATTTAACGCTTTGCAGATCACCGACAACGATGCCTCTGTCTGAGAGCCGAGAAACGAACGAACGAACGAACGAACGAACGAACGAGCGAAAGCGAGCACCGATCCTTTTTGCCCTGCTCCGCCGAACGAACGTTATCGAGCATACATGCGCGGAGTACGCGTTCATGCCTCGTCCCATACCCCTCCACGGCATCACGCATATCGAAAGCGGATTAAAGATTTATAACGGGTATAAATTCGATAATGATACAACCGTTCCTGCGGGACGAATTTGACGCGAACGTTGCCGATTCGTGGCGCGAGTCGTTAATGTAATTAGGAGTTAATGCAGAAAAAGCGTTGAATTTACGCTCGATGTCAGGCAAAATCCATCGAACGCGCGTGAACGCGTAGGTACTCTGGCGGCGTCTCAATGACTTTCGATAATTAACGATTTCTGATATATTATACGTAAATCGAGAGAAAATCCAATTTACATTCGCCCATAAAAATAACATTTTCGCATGGCGAATTTTCATCGTCCAGGCGTTTGACCGTACGACGAAGAGGCAAATTGAAAGCATGAGAGAAAAAGAAACAAGAGCGACAAAGGCTCGCGTGGGCGGGCAAGGGCAAGCGTCCTCGATCGGATACCTCAGATAATCCGAACCGAGCGATTCGCAAACGTTGCCGCCAAGACTGCCGTTTGCCAGGGGCACCGGGAGTAAAACATCGGCGAGAAAAGCCGGGACGGCGAGCGAGTCTCTATCGAGGAGAGAAAGGGAGGAGGCTCCAAGATGTTGCCGCGGAATTCCGATCTTGTGCAAGATTATATCCCGAACCTCGTCTCGCAAAAAGAGAGATGGAGAAAGTGTATGTATCTACTTTTTGTCTCTCTCTCTCTCTCTCTCTCTCTCTCTCTCTCTCTCTCTCTCTCTCGTACCCTTTCTCGTCGAAAGCACGCGCAAGGATACCCACGTCGAGGTCGGAATCTCGATGTCGTACAGCGCTTCCGGCGGTGTCCTTTTACAGAAAACGCCTGTCCGATCGCCGTAGATATCGGATATTAACGCGTTCGCCGATGCTGCACTGCGTTCTGCAACGCGTCTATACGCCACGCTATGTCTAGGGGATAAATTTTGCGCGCGTGTGGGTGTGTCTATACACACACATACATATACATATTTGTGTAAAGAAAAAGAAAGAGACGGGGAACGAGTCGCGCACGGTCGTCATTTGCGATGCGGTTCTTTTGCCGGCTCGTTGCTAATCCATTACTCGATGCAGTCGTGCGCGCATGCGCCTGTATTCGATCGAAGCTTTTTTTTGTATTTTTTCTTTCCTTTTAAGAGAAGATGTACCAAATCCTCTTTTCGACGTTTTCTCTTAGATACGCGTGCAAATACATGTGTTTCTTTTCTTTTTTTTTAGACGTCTTTTTATAATTTGAGACAAGATTAGATGCTTTGATAGTCTCGCGACTCGATGATTTTCCAAAACGTAGATTTTAAATACGCGATTGCATATTTATTACTTGCTTATTATATCTTGTTTCGGGTGAGAAAGCGCAGATTGCAAGGCGGGTTCGCGAGCAATCAACGTGCGTCGAGCTATGCCACGGCGATGATGTATTAATACCATTATCGCTCGATGATCACCTGCGGCCCAACCTGACGCTTCGCTTATTATACGCTGTCGCGACGATCTTCGATTAGTTAATTTAAGTGTTCGATGGTTATCAGACACCTCGATCGATCGATTGCTCGTATCATATCTCTCTCTCTCTCTCTCTCTCTCTCTCTTATACGCTTCCGGCAGTGATAGACGCCGTCGTTAAGACGAAATGAAATTAGCTTGTAAATTTTGTTTCCATCGAGTATTAATATACGAGTCAATGTTCCTAATCGGTATTCAATGGTTATTAAAAGATAGAAAGAATAGCGATCAACTCGACTGGTAATTCCGCTTTCTTTCCTTTCTTTCATCCTCGGCATCCTTTCCGTTCCTTCTCATCGCGGACTCGTTCTACCCTTTTTACGCATCCCCGCCGTCCCTCGATCGATCGTATCACGACGAGGTGTCGTCCATTGTACGCGGAGTATAATTATGCCTCATTAACAAATAGCTTTCTTTGATGTGAAAATCACGTGAACGTAAGGGAGGGAGAAGGGACGAGTGTCGCGAGTCGTCTACCGGTTCGTTCTAAGGGTAAGAGGGAATTGCTAGAGCAAAATAAAGGACACGACAGAGAGGAAGAAAGAGAGAGAGAGAGAGAGACGACAACGACGACGACGACGACGACGACGACGACGACGACGACGACGACGACGACGTGTTTGGTGACGAAAATAAAGAACGAAAGAGCTGTGGTCTTTAAAGAACGTCGATCGATATTTCGTGCACCGAACGCAACCTTTCGCGACAGCTTCCTTCCTTGTTTTCCTCTCGTTTTTCTCTCCGTTTTTTCTCTCGTTTTTATGCCCGTTTTCTTTTGGAGCGAAACGCGAAAGAGACAGTCCAAACGACGTATCAAGCACATACGTCGCTTAACAAAACTATTTTCTTCCTCTTTCGAATTAATTTGCGGATAGACCGAATGGGAAATACGATCTCGCGCGTCGGGTTGTACCGGCGGAAAAATAAATAAAGTCTTTAGGTGTTTCGTAAGAAACTGCTGTTATATTCTTTTTCGATTCGATTCAAGAAAGGAGAGTACGATATCGTGGCACGCGATTCAGAGCTTAGACCAAAGCCGCACAATGAAACGTGGATTCTCCTTTAATATTGCAGTCAGACCAATCCCCGAAGGATATCAACGATCCTTGGTTCGACTAAGATATAAGTTGTCTCTCTCGTAGAGTAGTCGATGAAATTCTGAATCCGATCGGTATACATTCTCGATATGCGCGATATATCGAGTTTAAGAAATATCTTGGCTATTGCCTATCACAAAGGATTACTTTTTTCTACTTTCCAAATCAAGTACGCTAATACCTGCACAATTATAAAAATAATCTCATAGTCATTCGTTTATTTTTCGATAGAAGGCGTTGATATATGTATTTACGTGCGAACGTATGACTTACCGTCGAAAAAAAGAAAAAAGAAATAAACAGGGTTGAAAGGATGAGAAACGAAAAGGAAAGTAGAGATTTCTCTCTGTCGGGGTCGCGGCATTTCCCTTGTCGCCATTTCCATCGTCATTAATTCGACAGGCGTAGCACTTAAATCCCCGACATGCGTGACAGCCAGAGTCAGAACTTGATTTGTATCTGCTGATGCTCGCAACCGCTTCCTGAGTAGTCGACTAGGAGAGAGAGAGAGAGAGAGAGAGAGAGAGAGAGAGAGAGAGAGAGTGATAGATAGAGAGAGGGAGAGAGAGAGACCACTTCTCGCGGAGTGGACTCCCGTGAGAAATCATAGTTGGTACGAATAGCTGGTGCACGTCGAGCCATTGTCGTTGAACGTGCTATTCCTCGATGAATAGCCCGTGACAAAACCGTAAACGACCGCGATAGACTAATGACTTCGGACGGTGAAACCAAAAAGAGAATTTAGACGATCGATCTCTTTTCTCTTTCCATCTTTCGTTCGAGGATAAAAATTCCTTTTACGTTGTCGTTATCCTTACGATATTATCGATATTAATGTTTTTACTACGTAACATTTGCCTTGCTGCTGAGAGAGAACAGCAGCGGTACGACGTCCCTTCTTATATGTTCTCGCGTGAGCAAAATCGATATACGAAGAGGATGGTCAATCGCAGGTGCCACCATAAAAACGACTGCGACGTTGAAGATGAAATCTGCGGAGGAAAGATACGGCTTTCTGGTGAAAAATTAGGTTCGAACTAGATTCGAAATTATATTTAAAAAAATTCCAACGATTCGAGCGAAGCAACGATGTTTTACCTAACATAAAAGGAAAAAGAAAAGAAAATTGTATAAAAACGACTTACGTAATTGCTGAAAATTTGTACGCCGGTCGAAAAGGAAAAAAAAAAGAACAATAAGAGAAAAGTGTTAAAAGGAAGCAACGTAGACGTAATACGAATTTATTTCGCGCGTTATCGGTACAAAGTGACACAGCTGTGCTACGTTATTTATTTCTCGTCTAATTAACGGACATCAAAACATCCTCACGCACTACTTTTATCTCGTTGAGCAACGTGTTTGACGGTGCGCGAGTACGTCTCTTCGTCCCTTTTTCTCTCTTTTCTCCCTCATGTTTGTCCATTAAAGCCGAGAAGAACGAGCAACGAGGAGAATACACAGGGCCGAGTCCAAGTTTCTCGTATGGAACGGTCGCTACGTGACGTAACGAGGTAATACTTGAACAACGTCCTACGGTTGAAAGTATGGCAGTTATCGACAGACGAGCCAGTAGGCTGGCAAGTAAGCAAACAGACAGAGGAGTCCAGGTATATAGGGCTTTTGGCATGGAAAGCCGCTGCTGGATGGGCAGAACTAGGCCGCAAACAATGATTCGCTTCTCTCTCTTTCTCTCTCTCTCTCTCTCTCTCTCTCTCTCTCTCTCTCTCTCTCTCTCTCTCTCTCTCTCTCTCTCTTTAGTTTTCTCGTTTAACGACGCTCAGCGTTGCTTCGCCGGACCAACGGTGAGAAAACGAAGCGAAGGCGTTCAACGTCGTTCCGAACCAGTTCGACGAGAAGCCAGTGGCAGCTTATACCGTGAGACCGTGCTTCTCTCGTTCTTTCTCTCTCTCTCTCTCTCTCTCTCTCTCCCCCTCACGAGGGTTCCAAAGGATACGTCGGATCGCCTTTTAAAAGAACAGATCTCCGAAAGTGAATAGACACGTCCGAATGGAACGTGCTTTTTGTATGGAACCGACGAACGAACACATTGGTGCATTGGAAGACGACGAGGAAAAATCGATGAAATTTTGCGGATGGTTCGTTTAGACTACGACTCTTTCGTTACGACAGACGCATGATTCGGTACGATTTCGTCGTTCGATTAATTAGAAAATACCGGGCGGTAAAAGATCGTAAGTGGTGTATCGCGTTGATCGACTATCGGGTTCGAGCACCATCTCGTCGTATTCCATCCTTTGGTTTTTCGAGACGACGTGGACGTAATTACGTCGACGACGGCGACGACGGCGATAAAAATGATCAGCCGCGTTAACGAGAGTATCGCTTCGACGGGTGATCCCCATACCGTCGACTTATATTGGAAATCGAAGGAAGAAATGTTCGTAATTGCGTCATCTTCGTCCGATATCGAGACGCGATTACTCTAGTATCTCGTAATTAACATTCGCGTACTTTTCAAGCAGCCATCCTTATTTGTTCGCGACCGTAGTGTCGTACGACGAGCGCGACTCAGCCGAGCTCAAAGTTTTCGCGACGTTTATCGTTCGAGGATCGTTACGAGAACGTGCGTCAACTATAACGTTTCCAACCGTAGTCGTTTCTAGTCGAGGAACGTTTTAGAACGTAAAGCGATTTTCTCGTTAGAATACCTAAGAGAATTTCACGAAGGAGTGAAATAGGTGAACGAGCAGGCAGGACGCGCGCGCGTACGCATCCGGGAGATATTTCGGGATATAATAAAAGTTCGACGCCTCGCAAGACACGGCTGATCCAACGACGCTCGAGAGGCGCTCAAAAATAAAAAAGAGAAAAGAACTTTTAGGGCCGTATTCTCTTCCCTCTCCTGCTCGTCGATACGTTCGGCTCCGTCGTTGATGCTTTTCGCGCGTACGCGCTCGATAGCTCGACGCGTCGAGCTTTTAACGAGTTTCGGTACATGTCGCCGAGGATCGAATTAAATACAGATTTCTATTTACATTTCTATTTATTATATTTTTTTGAAGCCCCTCCTCCTGTCGCTCGCTTCTCGTCGATTCGTTGCCGCTATCAAGCCGATCGATGCGATGCCACAGGGTGAAAATCGCGCCGCATCGTTTCTACGCGGTAAGGCGATATTCGTAATCGTTCAAAGTCGTGCGATATAATTAAGAATAAGAAAGAATAACGTCGACGCTTTTAATTTCGTTTCCTTTAAGAGCACGATAAAACGTAATTAGATCGACGAACGGATCAACGAGAAAAATAAAAAGCATCGCTCGAGCACTTTCCTTTCTTTTCTTTTCCTTTATCGTCGTACTAATGGATCGTTCGTAAAGATATATACCACGAGTAGGTATCTTCTTTGATATCTTTACCCGTCATAGATAAAGAGTATCGCTGTCATGGCGGAACGATTTCAAGGAATTTCCTTCCTTCCAACAACCGATATCCAGCTCTTCGTTTTTAATGGTTCTCTATTTTCAGTTGGAAAAGGAAAGTCAAGAGACATCGATACGGCGCACGATACGTACGGGTTCCGATTCAATTAATCCAACAGCAAGGTCCTGTTATTCTCGACCTTAGCACTTGGTTCGGACGGAACCACGTACGTAAGTACGCGAGCTACACTTTGGCCGGGTCGTTTCCACCGATACACAAAAGCGATAAGGTTGGCTCTCCTCTCTCTCTCTATCTCCACGACGTCGGCACTATTTTCTTTCCGTTATCTCATCCCGCTAATCTTCTCCCGAGAGCATCTTCCATCGGCACGATCTTCGCGCTAAATTCGTACGTGACGTTTTCTTTATCGGGGGATGTAATCGTAATTTAACGACATCGCTTCGAAGCGGAGTCGATCGAAAATATTTCCTTGGGCCCGTATCTCCGATCGGTATCGAAAATCATTCATCCCCCCTGTCGAGAAGGCCACACCTCCGCGCACGCAAAGACATCGTTTTTTCGAATAGAAAGCGAAACGTTTTAGCGCGCCGTTCAGCGATATAACCTACTAGGACTCTAGACGTCGTAAGCGATATAAGGGGTAAAAAGAATGGGTCGTTTCGTCGAGCGCTGAAAAAGGAACGCGGCGTTCTCTCGATCCTTTTCTCGATCTCTCGACGCGTAGACGCATACGAGGGATCAAACGCACGCGAGAGAGCTCTTTAGTCCGACGAACTCGACCGCGAGTGGAGTTTGCGGGAAAAATCCATATACCCGTTCGTACTCGAAGGTTCTTCCTCCCTTTCGCCTGGCCAAGGTCTGCGTCCTAATGCTCGAGGACGTCGCGCGGCGCGTCGTTACTTCGTTAGCGTATCGACGATCGATCGCCGCCGTACGGTCCCCGAGTAAAAACTCGTACGAAAAATTCCGTTCGGACTTTTTTTTCGCATCTTTCTACCTCGAAGAAACCATTTTCTCTGGGTCGATTATTCGAGCGCGAAGGAAGGAAGAACGACGAGTAATAGGAAGCCGAGTAGTCGACGGAATGATAAAGCGGTAAACGAGAGATGATGCAATTCTCCGTCGTGTAATAGCTGGAGACACTTATGGTCCTCTCCCCTTCTCGCCGAGCTTCGCAGACGTTCGTTCGCCGTCGCGTCGTCGATGCGGCGAGGCTCGCGAGTAGAATATCAAATAGACCGATAGCTCCCGGTAGACGGTCGACCATGTAAGATAAACGAGCCAATATGGCCCGTGACGCTCGCTAACTGCCGGATTTAGTAAGCTCGATAACCGATAACTTTCTTATTAAGTCGAGCCAGTCCGAGTTATCGAGAGGGGACTAACCCTCTAAATACCAAGTTCCTCTCGGTAATAAAACAAAAGGCCGCTCGATGGATTCGAATAAATCCGTTCGCGATCCTTTTCTTTCGATTCAAAATTAACTTTCATTTCGATCGTAGAGTCGTAAATTGAATCCCCTTGATGGAGATAATACGGGTTTACGCGCGTTACGAAATTCGAAAAATTCATCGCGTTCGCCGTTCTACGTTAATGGAAGATGCTTGAAAAATATTCGAAAGTTTTCGAGGTTGCGAGGAGGAAGAAGTACCTCCGAAGTAACTTCGCCGTGCGGAGAGGGAGAGACAAAGAACGACCGAGCGAGCGGCAACGTAAATGTTTCGCAACGAACTTGATTTCCTCCGACGAAAAAGGGAATATTAATCCGTTAAACTGGAGCGAGTCGAACGTACTTCTTCCTTCGCAGACGTCTCTTCGACGATTTTCAGACGATTTTCCGACCGCCTCCACTTTCTTTCCCGAGTTTTCATTCGCCCTATATTTACTATTACCTATTAAAATAATTCCAAACGCGATCGATTCGATTTGCATTTACTCTTGACTCGGTTAAATATCGTCCGTCCGTATCTATATTTCAACTTGACATTCGGATACGTACGATATATTTTTAGCTCGTAGTCGTCGTTTCTAGCGGTAAGCTCGAGCGTTTCCCTTGCTATATGAGGATAGACGAAAAATAGTAAGGATGGAAGAGACGGAAGGTCGGGTAGCAGCAATTTCTTGTAGAAACGCTACAATGACGGATCGCCCATCGTACTACCGACGGAAGCGATTGTTCCCGGGCTGTGATTGACATTTTCGGGCCGATCGCTCGCGCTCGCTGCCAAACTCCCATTTTCATTCTACGCTTATCAAACTTTTTCTCTCTCTCTCTCTCTCTCTCTCTCTCTCTCTCTCTCTCTCTCGCTCGCTCTCTCTCTCTCGCTCGCTCTCCTCCTCGATATCCCATATCCGCTTTAATAAACCTTCTCGCTCGTACGAGACGACGATCATTTTTCAAGGATTTAAAGATGTTTTTCCGAATCGATCGTTATTAAGAAGAATCCGTCGGATGACGGATCTCTTCGTCGTTAGTTTCAGTCGCGACGGTTTCCTCGAAGGCCGTTCTCTTCCGAGTTTTACGAACAAACGGAATTCGTTAAATTCTAAACACGCGACGCTCAAATATCTTCGGGCGAGCTGCCTCATCGACTCGACTCTTTCGTTTCTCCCATCTTCTTAGATCTTTCTAAAGTCTTTCGCGCGAATCTACGAGGAGGAGAGACGAGCTTCTTCGCATCACCGTGCTCTTCTCGATGCCATCGATTCGACGCTCGAAGAAAGTATACGATCTTCGTAGTTTGCGCTTTGTTGGCGTAAATCGATACGAAAAAATCACCTTAGTTTTCCAATAACGTCGATGCGATAAATTCAGTTAGCTCTTCGTTTAAAGAGCGTCATATTTCGAAGCGTTCCGAACGATCGATATATTATCGATTCGATATCTGGATAGATTTTTTTCTTTGTCGAGAAAAGAAGCGATAGATTTTTATCCGAGATTCTTCGAACGTGCTCCAACTTGTTACCGGTCATAGACGAGAACGAAAGAATCTTTCGTGGATTTCTTTCTTCTTCTTCTAGAAACGGTAAAAAGGTTCGATGGTCCAAGCGACGAAGGCGGAAACGAGAGATGGACTTTTCGAGAAGGGATGCCGCGATATATCGTCATCGTAGTCGGCTGCTTTTTTGCGATGGAAACAAAGATAGAGATTGATAGGTGGACGAAGGCAGAGAAAAAGTGCGAGAGAGAGAGAGAGAGAGAGAGAGAGAGAGAGAGAGAGAGAGAGAGAGAGAGAGAAATTTCAAAGGAAGATGCAGCGATGCACCTTCATCCCGGATGGTATCGGTTTTTCTCGGGCAATTGGACGAGGTATAGCCGGCGGTGATCGAGCAACGTTATCCGTCTCAATCAAACGCTCTAGGCGGCTCTCTCCTTGTACGTAATATAAGAGGAATCCACCGTGTTGAACGTTCGCTATCCATGTACCGAAGTAAACGTACAGAGTACCTTCTTCTTCGGGCGAACGATCCTTTATTTATAGACGATCGAAAAGGTCCACGTTCGACGATACGCTCTTCCTCGAATAAAGGGACGTCTGATTCTTTTTTCGTTACTCTTCCTTCCTTACCTCCTACGAATATCGGGACTTTCGACGAAGAGCCGGAGCATCTCTATTGTAAATATATCCTACGTTTCTGCCAACGCCGTCCTATCTTCTCTGAATTCTTGGATGAACTTTGATATCGTAGTACGGCGGCTGCTCGAAGAAAACCAATATTGGTCCGTAAGGAAGAGCCACCGAGCCATTGTGTCGATAAAAGGTTAGAAAACAATAGCTTTGATAAAGTTTTCTCCGAGCTTCTTCTTGGTCACTGTTCGCCTCTCTTCCTCGCCTCCCCCTTCCCCTTTCTCTCTCTCGTCTTTCTGCCTATATATACATATTACGATGATCTCTACGTTATTCTACCCCTTTTGCCGTCCCTTCCGGTCGATAACGTTTACTTTTTACGAGGAGCCAACGAGTATTAGCCGAAGCTTTTCTCATCGTTCGCATATTTAATTTACATACTTACGTACAATTGCTATCACGTCTTACATACAATTATTATTACTGCGTCAAATTCTTATTACGTACGATTATTGTCACATCTAGAAATATGCGCTTACGGCGTTCTTACGATTCGATGAAATAAACGGACGAACGAAATGATCCGGATCGCGATAAGCATCGTAGACGTGTAAAATCATAGAACCGTGATCGTAGAACTAGTATCGTACAATGAATTTCATTCGGAACCTTTAGAGCCCTCGCACGGATTATCGAATTGTCACGTTTCAAGCCGGAAACTACATCGTTTTCGAGCAGCTAGCATTCGCGTTTCATTTACGTTGCGCCACCATGAGAATTAGTTATTCTGTTTGTTCGCAGCCAGCGTTAATAATGTCCTCTCTTTGACGATACGCGTTATACTCGGGCGTATACGGTCGTATAATTATTATCTAATCTTTTTGTACCGATATACGTATACACTTAATTATCAATTTCATGCGAAATTACCTCGAATAGAAAATGCATTTTCCATTCCGCGAAATGGTACGACGAGAGCGAAACTTTGGAAATTGGATTGTTACAAAGAGAAACTTTCCTAGCCCGGAGCGCGCGCGCCTTGGAGCTTCGTTTTTCAAGTACGGAGAAATCGTATTATTTTTTCTCCCCTTCGTCTCGTTATCGCTCCTACAAATGCGGTGCATCAACGAATGGAGAGCTTTATCGTCAAATCGCTTTGAATTATTGCTTCGTTCCTTTATATTACTCAAATCTTTCGAATATTTCTATTTCTATCGAGTCCAAACAAATTGTAGAAAAGAAAAGAAAGAAATACAAACGGCTCGTTATCGCGTCTCATCCCTGCGAGATAAAAATTTTCTTCGTTTTCTGGCTTAATGCACCATACGCGCGTACAAACGTGTCCTCGTATTTTAATCCGTATCGGTTAAAAGATTCGTCGATAAAGACTGCGGCGTAAATCGAATAAGAACTATAGTAGGTACGTACATCGAACGAAATATATTTCGCGAGCGTTGGTTATATATCAGAGCCACCGCGCACCGTCCGTACTCGCGAAGGAAAGATTCACAACGTGACGTAATGTTGTTCTAGAGGAGCTCCTTGAGATAGCGGAGCGAGGGAGGAGAGGGAGAGGGGGAGAAAACAAAAAAGTCGTTTACTACGATCGCGAAACGTTGTCGACAAGTGCGACGTTAAGCGTATCCCTTCTTCGGTCGAACGAGATATTTACGTACGTTTCCTTTATCCCCTCCCTACCGTTCTCCGTCGTATCACGCGATACGTGTAATTTACAGGACGTCGAGGGAACGCCGCTGCCCGAATCAAAGTCGCTCTCGATTCGCGATTTATCGCGGAGCAACGTTAAAGCGAGCTCCTTCTTTCTCTTTAATCGTCTTGTATCGTCTCGTTGCTAGGCTTTAGAACTAGATCTTGCATTTTTGCAGAGAATCCGTCTTATCGTTGCTCTTGCTCTTATCTCGCATCGTTCAAGAAAATAATTAATGATCCGCGAGCGGCGAAAGGATGAAAGGGAGAAAAAACGAGTTCGTCTTTTTATCTCTTTCCGCAGCATACGTTCTCTCGCCATTTCAGATTTTGAACGAAGCCTTTTCTTCTTCTCGCCGAGCGAACGATAATTACTCTTACGGGATTCGAAGCAGAGCCTCTCGATGGCACGTTATCTTTCCCTCTTTCTCTCAATCTCACGTCGATTCGTTTCTTACTCGTTAAACCTTTGATAGATTCGATCTCTTCTTCGCTATCCTTTCACGCGGCTCCTCCGCTCCTCCCTCCACAGGCAATTCCTGTTTTCACGTTCGCCTCCATTTTCCATCGAGTACGGATCGCGTGCCGCGAAGATTTCCTTTCGAGGCGACGATTCTGGTATCGATTCTTTTCCCTCGTTTTATCGGGCTCCTCGAGCCGAGAGATGGAACAACGAATTACTCTTTACGACGGTATTTGCTTATCTCCCGGATAAACGGATCATCGCGATTGCTCTTCAACCTCGTGTTTTTCCCTTGTCTCTTTTCTTTCTTTTTTCCTTTGTTCTCTCTTCCTTTTTCTTTCGATATAAACATTTGCAGCGCAATGGGATAAACGATTTGACGACTCTATCGACTATCGTTTATGAAAAAACAAAAAATATTTTTTTACGAAACGTCAGCTCGTATTTTCGAACGCGGCCATCGAGAGATATAAGATCGATACGCGTTAGAAACACGCTTATGTACCGGCTGGTGCCATCGCGTAAATGGAACATCGTATACGATAATATATAAAATTATGGGCGCATTAGCATAGCGCTTACGCGAAATTGTGCTCGTGCACGGAGAAGCACACGCTCGCTCGTTCGCACACACGGCGGTTCGAACGCGCACGTACACGGGCTCGCGTTCGGTGTCCAGAGAAACGAGCCGCGCGTCGACTCTCCTACCTTCGTTATCTATGCTGACCACATGCCGCGTAATCTTCTTCATTATATCTAACTGCCTGTTTTACATTTGCATTAAACAAAAATGTTTGCGCACGTACGTCGCGTCACGATAATGGGCAGAATTCTCGCGCGAACCTTTTTACCGCTTTCGATTTTCGATGGACCCTTCGAAATCGTTGCCGCTTTCCTGCCTTTTCATAAAGGAACGTTCGCTCGGTGCTTGACGTATTTCCCGACGATCTAAATGAGTATGAAATACGTCGAGACGTTAACCGGAATAATCGTTTCGTTCCTAAATAATTATTCCATTTAATTTTAAGACGACGTAACGATTTACCGCGAGAGTGCCGCAGCCGAACGCATTTCACCCAGGTATTTTCCAGCTGCGAATCGAGGGATGCTCTAACGGCAACGACGAACCTACCACTGCTGGCAATTAACGCGAACACTTTGGTGTGTACTTTGTGGTTGCGCAAGACAAAGGGAGAAGGAATCGTCGATAGCGGTACGGGAGATCCTCTCTGCCTCTTGCCGTTAACATCGTTGCTCCTCGCTCTTTTAACTCCGTGGTATCTGCGATATCCCTCTTCCTCGAGTCTAAAAGAGAGAGAGAGAGAGAGAGAGAGAGAGAGGGAGACAGAGATCTTGACCATTAAAGAGGGACGAGAAGGGTACCGTGCGGCTTTTGTTCAAAGAGTTCTCTTTAGCGCGAGATTCAAAGCTCGTCGGTGAAAAATTTTTGCCACGTTTGCATCCGCTTAACATTATCGATTATACCGCGCCTGTCTTCTTCTCTCTCTCTCTCTCTCTCTCTCTCTCTCTCTCTCGCGATCTTTCTCTAACGACTTAGAAAAAGGAAGAAAATCGGAATAAAAAGATGTAGCAAAAGAAAAAACTTGCAACGGTTCGATATCGATGGTATTCTTTCGCGTTTTTATTCGAATTTTTCTTTATTTCTTTTTTTTTTTGTTTTTTTATACGACCATCGTATCCTCTTACGAAGGCGGCAAAGTGGCAATCCGACTGGATGTCCGAGAACCCGTCGTTATTTCGACCGATCGATAGAAAACACCTGCGGTCGCATAGATTTGCACGATTTGCTAACGTCGTCCATGCGCCCACTGAACCGATTTAATCGTCTTTTCGCGGAGAAAATCGACCCGCCATCGGTCGTTAGATATCCTCCGACCTCGGTAAATATCCGTGTATCCGTAAATCATCGATTTATTAGAGCATCTTCCTCTCTCCCTCTTTCTCCTCTTTATAGCTCGGAAAAATTCTTATCCAACCATTTTTCTAATTTACGAGAGCTTCTCTACGACGCAAAATGTTCCGAGTTATTTCCTTTGGACGATATTACTAGTCAAACGGGAGCATACGTTTTATCGTGAAATTTAACGTTTCTTTAACGATAACAATTAAATTTTTTAACAATTTCTTGTAAGCCGACGCGAAAGCTCGTAAAAATTCGTTTAATTTTAATCTTTCCTGAATTCGTTTCAGTGATAAATTATACGGATAAATTGCTGGTAAAAATCCAAAATTTTTTGGTTTTCTTCGTAAACGCCATTATAACGGTCCATTGTTCGTCTAGAAGCAGCGGATGAAATCTTGCGAGAGACGCAGCATCCGGTACGCGCATCTCCCATAATCTCCTTTATCTTTTATCGCTCGGCAAGCGTATTGCAGTTAGAATCGCGAGTACGTACGAGCTGCCAGCAAAGCAGCAGTTACTTATGAATTAGTTAGGCAGCTAGCGATCCATCATTCCTTAGCCGTTTCCGAGTGCTAGATTCACTGACGATCCATCAGCTTGTCTCTCTCTCTCTCTCTCTCTCTCTCTCTCTCTCTCTCTCTCTCTCTCTCTCTCTCTACCTCTCTATCTTATTCCCGACGTCTTCTCCGGGATTGCGACTGCCTTTCAAACACCAATTTTCTTTCAAGCAACGTAATCCCTTCGAACGTAGTTCGAACGTGGTTCGTTGCTAATAACGGTCACGCTTGTACCGGTAAAGTAAGGCCGTAAGAGATACGCCACGCGCGTTTCTCTCGAAAACGATTTCGGCGTAAGCGAAAGAAGGCTTTTGTACACGCACACGCGCGCGGAGCAGCGTCTCGGAAGGAAAGTTTTTTTTTTTTCTTTTTTTAAGTATTCGTCTCTATCGTAAAAATTTGTCGAGATATTGACGCTTCCGCTTCAAGGTGACTCGCTCGTCCAGTATATTCGGATTTATCGACGATAATGAACGTTAAGAGAAGCGACGTCGGTCGTCGGGGTCGCGTTGGATGTATCGGTAAAGAGACGTATCGTCCGAGTTCATTAGTTTATCGCGGTTTAGATAGAAGGTTTGTATTAATTTCTGTCTGCCCGCTACGTCTCTCGGTTATCTTCCTTACCCTTTGTCGTAACACTCGTTCGTGCAGACGTATTGGACGCGAAAGGAACGAATTTATCGATGTATCGACGTATGCGACTCTCGGGAATACCTCGTCGCGTAATCTAAAAGCGTACGGAGCGATCCGTTAAGGTATCGATTTTAATTAAACGCTAGCACGTATCCTACGTAACTTCCTTATCGTTGGATACGTGCTCGATCAAAAGAGTCGCGATAATGATATTATTTCGTTCGCTTTGCTCGTCTAGCAACAAGAATGTCCTTTCATTCGATTAATTTATTTTAATGAGTCGTAAACCGACTATAAAGTCGAGATTTATTTTCAATGGAAAATTACCAAGTCCGTTGTATCGAAGCCGCGAAACACCAATCCGAAAATGCAAGAGATATTTGCAAAAGGTAGTCGTTTCGGAATTCCCGAACGCGCGTTGCAGAGCGCTACATTCGTTACCGAAACTGAATTATCCAAGTACTTACGTCGGTTTTCCCTCCTATGTAACTTTGATCATATTCGTCGGAACTTTACTCTCGCGGAGTATTCCGCGAGTTGGTAGTCGTTGCGGGAGACGCGCGCGAAACGACGAATCGGTGCTTTCGAATTAGACTTCCCATTACGTGGAAAACTATTTTTCCTTATCCTTACCGCTCTGACGGAGTAGGAATAAACCAGTCGATAGGAGTGCGCGACGAGCGTTCGCGATGGATCGTAGGTGGATAAACTCGATGCTATCAGAAACGCGTAGTCGCCGGTAAAGTCAACCGCGGATCCTAGCTTTCGGTGGAAACGATTTACTCGCGTATATCGTTAAGCGAGATCTTTCACGATCGTCCGACAGAGATTTTCCTCCACGTTGGAACGGATAAAAATCGGTACGGTGAAACGTCGACGAAGCGCGAACCGTTCTCTCGCGAATTCGTTTACCACGAACGACACTTTTTTTTCGGCGAAGGACGCGCTGCAACGGAATCGAAGAGGTTCGACCGCAGACATCAACACCCAACTCGGTATTCCCCTTGTTGTTGATCGACAGTACGATCGGGTAGACGAGGGCGCGAAGAGGGGCAGGGATAGGGTCACTGGCCAGTTAGTGGATGGCCGCAATGTAATCATTTGCGGTACCGAAATGGATGCGGCGAGCATCGGCAAGCCCTCTCCTCCTCCCTCTTTGCTCGACCCTCCATCGCCATCGCGCGCTCTCCTTTATCGGCAAGGGTAGATTTGGCCCTGCCAAATCTCTCCCCCTCGACCTCCCTTCCCTTCTCCGATTGCGAGCTATCCGCGTTAATAGGAACTCTCCGTCCCTCTCGTTGCTTGCACGCGCACACGCCGCACGGTATCTCTCGCTCTCGCTAGCACACTCGACGCATCCCGTTTGCTCGCCCGAAGCGCACCCGACCGTTTGCACTCGGGACTGATACGGGTCGACCGTTGCGATCGTAATTATGCGCGAGGAGAATAGCGTTGGCCCTTGGGCGCCGATTCGCCGAGACGGATCGTCTCGGTTTCTCGCCTTTCGGCGTTAACCGCTTCGCCTTTCGCCTTCTCCTGACACGCTACCGTCTTATCTCTCCTTGCGTACGAACTTACGTCAGCGCGACGCCAGAAAGATGCTTCTTTGCGAGAGCAACCCATGGATGCGGAGAAGAAGAAAAGAACAAGACGCGGAAACGTACGAGATTACGCGTTCTCTTTTTACGCCGTAAATACGCCGCCTACATCGTCGATTATGCGTCTTAAGGCTGCTGCTTCGTTACGGCCGTCGAACGATCGAAACCGCGATCGCTCGCCCTCGGCGTTCCGTCGCCTGTAACGATCCTCGATTTTTTTCCCCACTCGCTCTGGACTTTCCCTCTCGATGGCACTTGCATTGTGTCTTATTCGGGCAACGAACGGAAAACAGAGACACGCCTGTCGACGGCCGTTTGGAAAATTTCTCGTTTCGTCGCCGACGTTACATTTTTACGAACGATATTGTTTTCTATCGTCTAAGAAGCATTTTTACGACCAACTTGGAAAGAAATATCGGTAGGATGGCATTTGCCGGTACGTCGAATTCCCACCTGGCGAGAATATTTCAACCGTGAAACGAACGTCGATCGTGGTAGCGTTTGGGCGTTGAGTCTCGAAGGTAAAAAGAGGAGCGGTCGTAACAAAGCAAAGGATACGAATTAAATCCCGCAGAAATACGGGAAGCCGGCTGGCAATCGTCGCGCAACGATACGACTCGATTAAACGAGTCGAGACGACCAAGTAAATTATACAATTATAACGCAATAATATCGTATCCGAGCAAATTTGGGGACCGAATCGTCGCCATTGGGATCGAAAGTGACTCGAGAGGACGAGAAGATTTATATGCTCAGTACGTAGAATGCGACGTATAGAATTGCGACGTAACTTCCTAAGAGTTCCTAAAACTGTTTTATCGTCGCATATTATCGAGTGCCACTAGGAAGCTGTAAAATGCATCGAAACGTATTTATGTAAAACCTATTTATATAAATATATCTATACGAAACACACGTAGCGGAGATACGTAGGAGAGAGAAGGCACAAAACTTTCGATCGATTAAACATCGATCGAACGAGCCTCGTAAATCAAATAACGTTTTAAACGGTCTTTTTCGAGTATACGCATACAAACGTACATCTATGAGAATTTTACTCTCTATCGTAGGCGTTAGAGCAACCGGAGTAGGAGGCGAGCGTAATTAATTAAGTTTACGATACCCTTGTGTACGAAAATGTTACACCGGGTTCAAAGCTCCGACGTTATTACCTGGCGCGGAACGAACCGACGGAAAAGAAAACGGCAATGATCGATGGTCGAGTAACGACGCAGCTCCTTCCCTGTCCATATCCTCGACGTTTTCCTCTAGCTCGCTATTTCGATAAAGGGTTTACCCGATCTCGCGATTTCTCTACCTATTTTTCAATATCGCCTTTTATTTTTTTCCATCTCAAACGAAGCCTTCCTCCGTCGCACCACGGTACCGCACGAAGATTAATCGTTCGAATCGTTTACGACTTCGTCTAATGAAAATATGACCTTCTCTTGCTACACGCGCGCGCGCGCACATATATATGGAACAGGCGAGAAAAGGCTAGTCGAGATATTCCAAGTAGGTGCAATCGGACAAGGACGGACGCACGTGCAAGTTATACGATAATCGGTAGGCGATGTCGATGGCGATGTTCTAGGACTGTTCGGAACAAACAGGATCGTTGATCCTCTATGCATATATATGTATGCGCGTGTACGTATACACCCGTATACGTATGCATACGTAAACGTACGTAGGTACCTAGGTAACGAGGAACTCGCCGGAACTCGACGACGTGGTGCACAGGTGTGTAACTACATTATAGGAACAGGTACGCACGTACGATTATGTCGGCCTATCTAACTGTGCGGAACTACGAACGAGAGAGAGGGAGAGAGAAACTTCCGTCGAATAGTGCGATTTCACTGGAGACGAATAAACAGAAATATAGACGAAGCGCCATTTCGAAAGGCAGATAATTGGTTCATCTTCGATCGTGATCCCTCGCATAAATTTTTCCAAAAATGTACCAATTTAAAATCACGACTCGACGTGAAAGTCGTCCACGACCGACGGTCGAACGCAGTCGATTAAGAGTATTTTCAAAAGAGACCTCTGACGCGATACCCTCTATCTATAGGTATACGTCGAAATAGTATACGGACGTATTTAGTAAGCGAGTCCATAATTTCGTTTCAAAGGACACGAGCATTTATCTCTTTCGAAATTGATTCGGACGGTGGAAATCACGTAAATATAATGGTTGACGCATCGCGATGATTTATCGCGGATTATCCTCATTATTTCTAGCCGCGAGCGAGTTACAATGAGATAAACGAGCTCCGTACGTACGTAGATACCTACCACGTACATCACTCGACTCGTGCGTGCTTTCATTCTCTACCTCGTTTTACAAAGTTACTGGGTTAAATTTCAAATTAATGATTTATCGTAAACGGTCCGCTTTTAAACATAATCCTTGTTTACTTTTATCGTTGCAAATATTACAGCTTCGCGCACGCGCAAGAAAAAACATACGAGTACGATGTACGAATGTAGGTAGGCACATGAATGTAGAAAAAATATTTTCGATCTCCGATGAAACGAATCCTGACGGAGAAAGGAATTCCTGGACAGAGGTCGGTCGAACGATAAGGTCTTTTTTCGTCGATCGTAAAAATCGAGAGCCTGTAAGACCGATGACTCGGTGAACTGCCGATGGAGATGCGAGCGTTTGCGTTTCCTTCGATGGATCTAATGAATCTTTGAGATTGACCGAAGAAGCGCGAGGAGCCGAGAGAGAGAGAGACAGAGAGAGAAAGAAAAGAAATGTCGAAAAAAAGTCTCGATCGATTCGTCGAATCAATTTTCACCCTCGTACTACATTGTAGTAGGTTGCTCTTCCTTTATCGCGATAATAAGTTAAAAGACTCTTGTTCCGATATTTTTTTAAAAAAGTTCTATATAATTATACTCGAAGGAAGAATATTATAATTTCTCTATTTCGTAGGAGAAAAGAGGAAGAACAGGGTCAAAGTAATCGTATAAAATGGCTTTAAAAGCTTTCTCAGCTCGATAAAAGATCATCGGGACGTTTCTGGTGAACTACCCTTCTTGCTTCAAGAGCAATCGTCTTCAGAAAGAACAATAAATATCGTTGACACTTTTACCAAACGGTACGCTGCTCCAAGTTGATGGTATTAGTGTTGCTGATCAAGTTACCCGGAACGCTCCTTCTCCTCCCCCTCCCCCTCCCCCTCCCCTCCTTCTCCTCTTCTTCTTCGTATTCAGAGAGCTTTTAGAGTACTCTATTCTGAATTTGCTTTGGTCATCTAAAAAGGAGAGAACGTTCGAGATAAGAAGCGCAATCGAATTACTCGAACCAAGTTCGGCCGATCGCGTTTAAAATTGATTAACTACGAATTTATCATCGAGTTTAAATGAAATATAATTTCACGACTAGAGATTTCCGGCGAAGTAAATCGGATATAAGCTAGTAGATGAGAGTCGACCGAGACTACGAAAGAGGATGAATTCGCAAGATGCAACGGTGGTTGTTGCTGCGATGCACTCGCAAGCCTCTTAGGTCCGTTCTCTCTCTCTCCCCCTTTTTCTCTTTCTCTTTTCGCGTACCGTGTAGCTACCGGATCAATCCATCGAATTTTTTTGCTCTTTGCTCCGTCGTTCGGTCGATATCCGAATTGTGAAATATCAAACGTTGTCTATAATTTTAGTAATTATTGTATATTCATAACGCGTATCTTAACCCAGCTTATAGCGTAGTAACAGAGCCGCTTTCTAGTATTTAACATCGATAGCAAAGTTCGTTAACAACGTTGAATACGGCACGTCGTTGGTGGCAAGAGCCGGATCCCGAGTTTCAGCTTTGAATTTAATTGGAAATCGCATTGCACGTCACCCTGCACATACATACCAAGAGGTATATGTACCTATATGCACGTATCTACGTGTGTACATATACACACACACACACACACGCGCGCGCCTAGATAATTATGCGTATATGCAGAGGGAGAGAGAGAGAGAGAGAGAGAGAGAGAGACAGAGGAGAGGGAGAGGGAAAACTTTGGAATTCAAGTTCGAGCTAAGGCCGAGACGACTGTCGTATCTCGTGAAAACTTCTCCGACCGATCCAATACACCGGCAGCTTCTTTGATGCATCGAAATCGAGCGAGAAAACTTTACCGATACTTCCTCCCACGAAGAAACGACGAATTCCGAGTATCGAGTATCTTTGGACTTAATTAGCCTAGTCGGGCCAATGGAAAGTTCCTACTCTTCGCTCGCCGGATCTCCGTTATCTGTGGTTAGCGTAAACTCGCTTCTTCTTTGTCACCGATGGGACGATTACGATATATCTATCGAGAAAATGTTCAATATCCTTTCGCGAACTTTATTCAAGTGCGTTCGTAATTTCAGTAAAACTCGATAAACTAGGCGAGGATGTGATTCAGAGGAAATTATCTCGAAAAAAGTATTCGAATACGAAGGAATTTTCCTTCGCGATGTCCGAGAAAAGAGCTCGCTCTTCGAGACGCTCGATCGTAAAGTGTGCGATCCGAACTTTCCGTGTGAACAAACGAGATGATAAAAATTAGGTGAGAAAGAAGCCAAGAGAAGAGAAGGAAAAGTGAACGTGGGCCGATGAGAGCGTTTTGGATCGCGTCCGGGGTTTCTAATTACGGTGGATTATCGTCAACGCGGACCGAGGGGGGGCACTTGGCCCGGGGGGCGTGCCACCCTACAGGGGAATTTTCCTCGGGGGGTACGTACCCGAAAGAGAGCCGACGATGCACGCTACATCTACATATCCTACACGCTCCTAGCCGAGCTGCATCTCTTCGAACAGGTAAAGAATCTCGCTAACGATTATCAACCAAAAAAAATCTTTATATCTTTTCTATAAGAACGAAAAGAAAAAGGGAGAAACGTTGGAATTAGCAAGTTCGTGTAATAGTATTTGTAGTAACAGAGTTTACGACTATTCCATCGAAAAGATATTAAACGAGGTATCTCCTTAAATATACCTACTTATACGACGGGCCCTCGTTCCAAACGCTGCCTAGATCTCCCTTGTCTAGGACGCAACAAAGATTTCATAATTAACGTCGTTGAGAAAAGCACGACTCGTTCTATGCATCCAACGTCGTAAAGTTCGTCGCGAACTTCATCATCGTGGATGGAAAGTCGTTAGGACGGTTGTGAAATATTAATAAAGTATCGCGAACGGGCAAAGCAGAAAGAAATTCGGTCAATTTATCATCGAGCATCAAAGTTGAAGCTAGTATCGTTAAATTCGCAGGAACTAGGAACAAAGTATTTTAGCGGGATAATGTGTGTATAATACGAGTCGAAGTCGCTGAAAATTTTCCCGTTAACGCTTCTGCGCTCGATCGAACATCAAAGTTGAAGTTTGTTAAAGTTGCAGCTTGAACGATGAGAAATAGTTTACTCGATCCTGGCTAGACTAATCGTAATATCTATCTCGCGAACCGTGCTCGTAGAATTATTTTCCGTCATAACAGAAACTTTCCACGCGCACGATGCCTGCAAGGTACGATAAAGATGTCAAAAAAAAAGAAAAGAAAAGAAAAGAAAAGGAAAACGATTGTAATTTTCATCGGGGAAAGAATCTACCGTTCGGAGCTAAATCTTCGGTACTCGAAAGATAAATCGGAGCGTTCCAAAGTATCGACGATCTTTTGGTATTTAGTCCTATATACGTGTCATTGACATAATCCGCAGCGTAGAAAACTCTAGGATATTCGATACGCCTTAAGAGAGGAATTTTGGATACTACGCAACTTACTCCGGATCGATTTATTTGTTCCACCGTCGCTCGTGCGACGTCGAAGGACTAGAAGGACTCGTATATTCGATGCCGATATATAATCGTCGCAGGAACAATTGAAGAATAATAGTTTTATCCTAGCCATTTATCTCTCTTCCTTCCAATCGTCCCTTCCTTTTTTATCGAAAGTCATTAAGACTTTCGACTCGTTAAAACGATCCATCCAGGATTTCTTCGATAGAAATTTCTTGCGTTTTAACTTTCGATCGTTAATCAAAGCATCGATTAGCTCTAGTAGTCGTGGCGTACTCTCGGGTGAAAATTTTTTACGGGCGACTTAAGGATTTAAGAAAGTAGACCCATTAACGTTGAGAAGGATCGGAGAGGAGTCCTCGAGCGAACTTGGTGCACGCGGTGCGTCGCACGGTTTCGTAACACGCGAGCGCAATACGCGGTGGGAGAGGGGGAGAGAGAGAGAAGCGCTGCGTTAGGGTAGCCGTTTGATCGATCTGTCACGGGCCGAAAATTGCTACGTCGTATCGAGTAGAGCCAGCGACGGCGCGATGCACGCTAACATTTTTCCTTTTCTTCTTTTATTTTTTATTACGTTCGTCTCGACGATGCGCATCGACTGTCAACCGCGTCAACGTTCGCGGAAGCCGCAGTTGGAAAATATCGCGAGCCGATTCGTTCCCTCTCTCGCACCGCGAAACAGATGGGAATAGCGGGCGTCATGCGTCGAAGGGTGCGGCTGATGGTGGCTCGGAGAGCCGGCTAGAGAGCGCAACTTCGAAGCGTCGATCCGTGGAGTCACAAAAATCAAAGGGAAAGGAAATTGTCGACGTTTAGTGACAGAGCTTGGACAGCCTTGACAAATTTGACAGAATAGAAAAGCACGAGGATCGTCCTTCCATCCTTTCTCTTTCTCTCTTTTTCTTTCTCTTTACGTTTTACGTCCTCCGGAATAACGCGTAAAAGAGACATCCCTTCGACCGACGCCGTTGGCGCTTTGTCACCGCGCCACCCTATCGACGTACCGACTACGTCGCTCGAGTCGAGAGAAAATTGGAATATTAAGCGAACTTTGTTCGGTTCGTCGATCAATCGTCATTGGTGGTATCGCGACTCGAGGGGTCTTACTCGCGTACATCCACGAGTCTAACGTAATCCGAAGCATCTTAAAGGACATTCACGAGACGTGTTTATCCTCAAAGTTGCTCGAGCTTGTCTCAAAGAACGTGTATTCAAAGAGGAACGTTTCAACGAGACGCTCCTTGATTATACGCTTAATACGCGAGTAAGTACGCGAGATAACGTAAACGAGATTCCGTTAGCTTATCGCGTTTCCGCATTGTCTAGAGTATCGTTATTCAATATCCAAGCTTTCGTCGTCGCTCGACGGCGGAACGATGTTCCCACATTTCTACGACTCGCCGGCAGAGAAGGACTATCAAAGTCGGGGAAAAAAGATTTACTCCGACGATGGGCGAAAGTCATCGAAGGAGTAAGAAGCAGCGAGGAAAGAGCGAGATAAGAGGAAGAAGAAAATCTATTTGCCGTCCGGCCAATTTTTCCGCATCCACGCGGAACGCAAGAAACGTCAATTCCTTATCGCTTGGATTGAAATTTACGCTACGCGCGAGAAATTTGCAAAAGCGAAGGAAATAAGAAACGCACAAACGGCTTTGGGACGCGCTGCTCGACGCGACGAATATTTCTTAATTCACTGACATCGTCGAGGATTTATTTTCATTGGCCGGCCTGGCAGCGCGTGGCACCGCGCGCGTCCGTGGCAGGGAGTGGCTGCTGCTTTCCGAACACAAACGAGATTCTAGCACACCGACGCGACGCCGAGGCAAGACCGAGCTGCCGCATAAATCATCTCCATCCACGCGCTCTAACCGCGATACGCGTCCTAGGGGATGACGGAAAGGGCTTGAATGCGTTTCGCTTTTTTCTTTTTTTCTTCTCCCTTTACCTTATATATTTCCTCATTATTATTCCCACCTCGGCGATTTCCCTTCTCGCCTTTTATACGTTACACCCGTTAATTTATTCCCTTCTTTCTTCGGTCATCCCTCTATTATCTCCCGTTGCCTCTCTTCCGTAAAAGTCGACCGAACGATGTGCCAAAGAATCTCCCAAAGAAAAGAGATCGATTCCGTAACCCGATCGATCTTCCCGACGAAATTGTTTGCGACTTGTCGAAGATCGAAACGACGTAAGAGATCGAACGTCTCCCCATCGTTCTATCCTCGAGAGATGCCTATCGCGACATTATATATTTACGATTATAGATTAATCGTTACAAAATCGATAACGAAAATTTAATACGAGACGTGCCATTTAATGACTCTACGTTTATCTACGTTGCAGGATCTCCAGTCGGAAATCGAAACGCACCGGGACGTGTACGCCTCGTTAAACGGCACGGGGCGCAAGCTGTTGAGCTCTTTAGCCAGTCAGGATGACGCGGTTATGCTTCAACGTCGATTGGACGAGATGAATCAGAGATGGCATCATCTTAAAGCGAAGAGCATGGCCATCAGGTGAGCGCGTGTTTTTCTTTTTTCCTCTCGTCTATGCAAAAATGCAGACGCATGCGACATATATAAGTCCTAGCTACCTCGTCGAACAACTCGGATTTTATTTCACTCCTCGTGGACTCGGAAAGCTCGATCGTATTTATTATCCTTCCTTTTCGCCACACGTCTACTCATTTTTTATTAGGCATCTCTGCGGAGGACTAAATCAATATTTCTGAAACCTTCATTCCAACTCTCATAAATATCGGCTTTTTCTCCGACGTAATCAAAATAACGCGAAAAAATATACCGAACGCAGCCTACCTACGTTCCAACGGTAGGACGCGAACGTAAAACTGGCTCGACGTTCCGACCGTTTCGGAGCGTCCTGGTACTTTGCATTCTTTACACGTGATTTGTGCCTAAAAACGTCGGGCGACGTTAAATTTAACGCTATCACTAAATCGAGTCCACCGGGGCGATACTTTTTCACGCGTAAAAAAACAGAGCTTCCTGTTTTCGAATCTTTTAGCAACTTTATGCATATCTCGAAAGCATTATATCTGTTTCTCTCGGATTTTATTACCATTTATATTTTCGTTGGTGGACCGAGTCAACGGCCTAGACGGAAAAAATGTAACGTCGTCGTGCTTTGTCGTCGATCGATCGTCGACTAAATATCTCAATCGAGTCGAATCAGCAATCGATTTCTCGAGATAGAATCGATCAACCGGCATTATATCGTAGACCAAACTGCTGGCAAAATCCGTACAGCTTGATTACGAACGAAGGGTTCGTAATCGGAATCAAGAGGAGGAAGCGATCGAGAGGAAACGAGAGAGAGAGAGAGAGCAATCGTCCTTATATACACACACACACACACATATATCTCGATAACCGAACTCAAAACCTCGCGTGGCCCTTTGCCTTTGGACTTCTTTCTCCTTTCAAACGTTTTCTCTCTCTCTCTCTCTCTCTCTCTCTCTCTCTCTGCCTCAGTTTCTCCCTTTATGTCGAGAGATTGGTCTGCAATCAGGCCACAAATACCGGTTCGAAACAGCGATCCTGATAATTCAGCCGACGATCCTCCCTGGCACGAATCGCAAAGAGGAATATAGAGATAGAAGAATATTATGGAGTGGAATGCGGTCGATCCAGACGATACGGACGATATAAACTCGTACGTTGTACGCGAGGCAAATGTTAACGCTGGATCAAACGAGACGTACCTTTGCGTCTCTCTTATTAGAAGAGGGAACGAAAAGACCGAGTGAAAAATTGCGTTGCGATAACTTTTATTTAATTTGTTATTGTCACGCGATGGAAGTGTTTTAGCTACTGGCCTACGTCTCTGGATGTAGGTTCTTGCGGAAGCTCGGTTAATACGATCGGATATTCCAGTCTCACGCGCGTCATTAATATCCGTCGCGATACCGGTAGGATCATCTTGTAGCTGTTCATAAGATCGTAATCAATCAACGTGGTCGGAATGGCTAATGAACGAAGGTTAGGAAGAACGAGAGCGATCCCGTCGAAAGTTTCGGACCTATCGAGTTTTATATTCCGTCGCACTTTTCCATCCTACCGGATTTGACGAGGGATGGTTTTACTACGAACTCGGGTTTAGGAACTTTACGGCGGGACAGCGAACGAAACGCGAGCGAACGAATCGGTACTCCTTCATACGGGATGATAACGCAAAGGACGAGACGGAAAGATTCTGAAAAACGAATGATATTGTGAAACGTAGGAAAGCTCGTTCTCTACCGTTTCGAAACCGTTGCCTTTTTTCCCTTTCTCTACTTTTTCTCTTCCCCTATAAAACGTCGGAGAGACCCGTCTAAGGTACGCAAGGCGTTAAAAGCAAGCATATTTTTCCGTACAATTTATTCGAACGCGTTTTTTCCTTCCGCCACGATTCTCTCATACATATTTGATACGTTTCTTCGCGTTTCATCTATTTATTTCTTTTTTCCCCTTCCTCCCGTAGTCTTTTTATCTCTCGCGTTGCATTATTCAATCGCATACGTGTAATAAAAGCTCTATCAAAACGTGGACAAAGTATACGCAGTTACGAGCGAGTCTCGAATCGCATTCGCGTGGGCCTACCCAAGTTGCGACGTATGAAAGGAAAAATTACGCGATGGTATAAATCGCCATTTAACCTCGTTCGCAAGAAAAATTCAATCCCGCAGCTTCTTTTTTTAGCACCGCGTAACGTCGGATCTGTACGAATTTAATTCGAGAATAGGACGCGCAACTCCGAGCCACGGCGTCGGAAGCGAGTTCGTTTATCGATTTAAAGAGAAGGAACGATATTTCGTCCGAGGAGATAGAAATTATAGCAACACCTGGACCTTATTTGCGAGGTGCGAGAATCGTCGACGCAATCCACAGCCGCAATCCAGACGCGAAAAGTCGCATCCATCCGCCGACAAGGAGGTCTAAGGAATAAGCGAGACGGTAGGAATATGCGCGACGCGGTTTCGCATGAATTCGTATGAGAATCTACGTACGGGCGTGCGTCGTAGGTGTGTACGCGCGAGCTGCGTACATTACTCTGCGGTTCGCGCGCGGTTCGAGACTCGAATGCGCGCGAACAGCCAAAGGCGCATCTCGCGGTTGCGAGAGCAAAGCAACGCCTGTCAACCGCGAAGCAGGAATCGGGAGGAATAATTAAAGGTGTCTCGAGGCTGGGTGTAGTGCTGCGGCACACCGGCCGCCATTACGCTCCCCGACTCGGGGATTAGCGCAGCCGTGCGTTCACGCGTACGGACCTCGTCTGCGCTCAGCCGAATCCCTCGCCACTTTGACGTCCTGAGTGAAATCGCCTCTTTCTTTCTCTCTCCCTTCCTCCCCTTCCTCTTTCCATTCCAAAAGTCTTCCCAAAAGAACGATCGATCGACGCGTCCTGCGAGAACTTGTCGAGAAAGAGTTCGAGTCGAGTGCTCGTTCGCCGATTCATCGCCCGAAATCGTTTCATTTTCTCTGCGTCGGATTCGTTCGTTTCCGAAACGCGCAAAGTCGAATCGAATAGCGGACGAGATAGGAGAGTAGTTTAGTTTCTGCTTCCTGCTAGTCCTGGCGAGCCTCTCGAAACTTTCCACGAATCCCCAAGCCGATCGTAACTCATTACGACTGTCCGGCAGTTACGTCGTTGCACCTATTCCAAAGCTCGTATCGTTCCGTACGTAACGGTAATACGAGCTTAAAGTATGATAAGGTGTAGCTTAGCGTTAATCTCTGGGAGAAGCTTTTGCACGGCGAATGCCCTTCGGAGCGGGAGAGAGAGAGAGCGTCGATAGGTCGAGCCCTATTCCTCCATGATCCTACTCGTTCCGAATCTACTAAATGCGCGCGTTTATCCTCTCCCTCTCGCGATACATTCGACGCTCGTTACGCATCCTTCGCGCCAGATGCGTCCCGTCGTTTATTTTATCCTTACACGTCGTCCCAAGCGAGTCGCGACCCCGTAACGAAAATGAATTACGTCGGATCCGATTCGAACGGGACGCGTTGGTCGACGCTCCGTCGATAATTCCGATCGCGTTGTCGTTTTTGTACGAAGAAGCACGCGTTGCTCTTGCAGCCAGAGCGCAAGTACCTTTCGCGTTCGCGAAAAAAGTTCGGATCGTCGACTCCTTCCAACGATTCCAGTCTTCCTCGCTTCGGACGAAAATCGTAACCGCAAAAATCGTTTACGGACGAAGAATAGAATCCTGGACGTTAACTCCATAGTGCTCCATAAGAGCCAGGGCCGGGCCAAAGAACGAATAGATATAGATGGGTACTTTTTACGGGCTCCTTATTTATTTTCTTTTCTTTTCCTCTCGAGAGATCATTAAGACTCCGCCGAGAACGACGCGGACGATCGTAGAACGAAGCTGATATCAAATTTTCAATTCGACGGGTCTTTCTTCGAGAAAGACTTTTCGTGAAATAAGAAGGTACGGCGAAGCGATAGCGATAACAGAATTTTGTCGGAAACTAGCTCGTGGTAAAAAAGTAAAGAGTTACGAGAGTCGTAACCCGTTAACGCAAAATGATAACAGTCCGGGCGGTATCGTAAATTCGAACGGCGATCGTTATCGTTGGCACGTTCACGTGCGAGCGAGTTCCCGCGTGTTTCGATTGGGAAAAAAAAAAAAAATAAGAAAATAAGAGAAAGAAAAAGAAAATACGCAAAGGATCGATAATAAAAATTTGAAGTTTGATGAAAGGGAAGTCCGTCGACGAAAGTTTTCGCGAATCGCGCCTGAACTCGGAAACGCTTTATTGCGTCGAAACGACGGGATGCCCCCTCGTATCGACGACCGAACGTCCCACGTGTTTCCCCGATATTCGTGCTCTTTGGTCCGTGGGTCGAGGATAATTTTCGTTCGGCGCCGTGCCGTATCGCGCCAACCGGAGTGCGATCGCGAAACAGATCGAAGCTCCATTTCCATGAATATCGACGACGACGATCCTGCCGACGGTTGGCTGGAAAACTACGTACGATCGTCGGACGCGATGAGACGGGTTTCTAATTTCCGACCGGACCGTCGAAGGATTTCTTCCACGAGCGACTGCGACGCGCGTCGAGGTATCGTGCCCTGGACAAAGTCTCGATGACGGATGCGAAGAAAGTATGTCAGATCCGAAAGACGTTTTCTATCCCGAGGGCTCGAATCTCGGAGGAGTATCGCGAAACGAAGTTTTTGCATGAACAAAAGAACGAAGAAACATCGACGTTTTCTTTGGAACGCGAAAACGTGTTTTGGTACAAGAGCTTCGCGGAGCGTTAAAGGCTCTGGCTCTTATATACGTCGAGCAGAGGTCGACGCTTCCTCTCATTTTTTCTTCGCTCGCGTCTCCCTTTATCGGGAGATATCGTATCGCGATAATTGCGCGCGCGTGGGAGAGTGGGACAAAGCGCGCGGGTATTTATCGCGAATCGCGATAAAGTCAAGGGGTACACGCGGGCTCGCTCGGTTGGTAAGTCTCGACCGATATTTGCGTTCTCATTAACCGATGCCACAAGCCGATTCAAGGGTCTTGGTTTCCCTGCAGACCCATAAAGTGGATTGATCACGTGCCTACATCGCATATAATCAATGCTACCGGGATGTATGCGTTCCATCGAGAAGTACTCCGCGAGGCGAGATGTTAATCCGAACGGTTGCACGCTAATGAGGCTGCGATCGGAGGATTAATTACGAGAGAACCCAAGGACTATCGGATCTCGTTAGATGGTGGATGGATATCTCGAAGCATCCCCGAGTATCTTGACGATAATGCTCCTCCTCGTCTGACGACAAAGTCGACATCGGCGATATATCGACGAAGAAGAATATCGAAACGTAGACTCGTCGAACGGCGCGTTCCGTACGGGCTTCTCCGAGCTATCGAAGTTTCGTCAAATATTCGAGGTTCGTAGGAGGAACGTGGCTTCGTACGTGGAACGAGCAGAGGTGTTGGTTTTTTTTTTTTCATAGGAGGAAGAACGTCGACAATTTTTCTCGAACGAGAGGAAGCTCGTCGAAGAATTTAGCGTCGGACCGCGGTGGCGTCTCGCGTCTAGCATCCGACTATTCCCCGGTCGCGTAGTTTCTTCCGAGCGTAGATCAATAGGGAGAGAGAGGGGGAGAGGGGAGAGGAAGAGCGACACGTAGAGACGACAGCTAGCAACGTTAGTTCGGACTCCTCGGTACCTCTAACGGACGATACGCTCCTTGTTTATGGTACAAGTTTGAATCGGGTTTGCGCGCCTGCTTAGATCGGGATTGTGCCGCTAAATCGTTCCCTCGAGTTGAATTATAACCCGTTCTTGCTCGTTCTCGGCCGTTCTCGACAATTTCATTTTCCGTCTTTATCGCGTTTAAACCGTAGAATGGCAGAGACGTGTCTCGAGGACGCGACCCAGACGCGCTCTCGTCGGACACGTTCGTTGTTCCGATTCGACTCGATGCTACGTCGTTGATCTCGAGAATTCGTCGAAACATCGTAGTACTCGGGGATCGGTCGAATTCTCGGCGCTTTCGACTTCCGAGCAACGATTTATCGCTCTTTCCTTGGCGCTTTCTTTCAAACTCATAAGGGAATCGTTTCTCCTAGTCGATGCTAAGTTCGCGAAACGTAAACGTTTTATACGTCGAACCCTTCGAGCCGTCGTCGCCCTTGGAAAGTAAACTTTTCGCGTTATTTCTATTTCTTCTCCGATCTTTATAACCGTTGGCGACTAACTATTCTTATTTCGAAACTACGCGAACTTTCCATCGACGATAATAATTACGGGAATAAATCCGACGTCGGCGTCTCTGCTTCTGCCCGATACGAGGACGACGTTAGAGTCTCGTTGGTTCCTTGAGGAGGAGCGGCGGCGAGAACGTACGCGGGAGAAAAATGAACGTGACGGCGAGTAAGTACCTAGGTACACAACGGCGATTTACGAGTTTCGATCTCTTACTACCCTTCTCTTTTAAGGGATCTTTAGGAGATTAAGAAAAAATATGTGTGACAATGACACGTTCTTTTACTATTGTTGCAGAAATCGACTGGAAAGTAATACGGAACATTGGAACGCGCTACTGTTATCGTTACGCGAATTGATCGAATGGGTTATTAGAAAAGACACCGAACTCACGGGATTGGGACCCGTTTGCGGCGACGTTGCTGCGTTACAGAAACAACAAGTAAGCAAATTCAAAATTACTTCAAAATTGCGAAAGACGATAACGCAGCGAGTCGAATTCGCAACCCGTTCGCGATGTACGAAGGGACGATTCCTCGTATCGCTTTCGTCGTTGAAACTTTCCTACTGGTTTTGCGGCCAGCGAATCTACCAAAGACGGCCAAGATCCGTCTAAGAGAAACGAGGAGGAAGGCGCATCCGTGGCAGACCCAAACGCCGACGCTTCCCGATGGCAGACCAAGGCCAACGCTCGTAATCCAGATCGGATCGCCCTTGTTGCTGGCGCGCGCAAATCGTTCACGTCCTACGTATGCGCGTACCTGCGTCGGGGTTGTACGTCCTGTAACGTAGATAGGGGCGAGTGCGAGAGAACGATAAGGCGAGGTGCATTTCGCCTCTAAATCCAGATAATCTGTTCCATTGTCTCCTACGTTTACACCTATCTTTATCGTTATCTTTATCTTCATCTTCGCCTCGACGTAACTCGAGAAGCTTGTCTCGAAACTCCCATACGTTTCCACGAGCTCGAGTTTCCCAACGAATCCGCGTATAATCGACAACGATTATTGCGTGATAAAAGCGGTTTGGTCACGCATTCCTTTAAATTACGACTCGTAAATCGGACTTGGTCGGTAATTACGCGAGCCATCGCCCGCTCTCCCTTACGATACGTATTTAAATCTGTACCTTTGGAAATCGTAAACACGAAACGTAGATTTTACGAAACGTAGATCCTTCTTCCAGGACCATACGCGTTCCCTCCGTCGTTCGCGAAGCCACCGAAATGAAAAACGAAGAAATCGTAATACCACCGCTTAGCCTCGCGGAATCGCCGACGCGAGTTGTTTTTACTCGTCGACGCGTGTACCGAGCGCTCGACGAAGACGCTCTCTTCGCTTCGCGTTACTTCAATAAAATTCGTGAGCGATAAGGAGGCGAAAAAAATGGAACGTTGATATTTCAATTCGTATCGTAGAAATTACGCGAGCGAAAATTCGAAGGGAATAAACGACGGAAGAGAATTTCGAGGGATTTTGTCGCTAAAGGTCTCTCGGATACGGTGCAACGGGGGAGAGTAGCCGAAGAGAGGCAAGAGGCAAGAACACTCGCGCGTTCCTCGAAAAGCTTTGCTTCGTTCGCGAGAGAAGGTCGTCGATTTCGGCCGAGGAAGAACGAAAGTGGCTGCTTTTTCGACGCGTACCTCGTAGGAACTTTCGCGAAAGGGGATCTACCTTGGAGATGGTACGCGGGTAGAAGAAAATCGTAAAGAACAGTAGCTAGCGTAAAAACGCGAGAGAGAAAGAGAAGGGAACTGAGGAGAAACGGAACGGACAACGGATACAATCTCGTGGCTCGCGCGACATATCGCGACAAGTACTCTCGAAATCGTTACGATCTCTCCCGATAATATTGATGCTTTTCTTTACGTTCGCAGGACGACCATCGTGGCTTCAGAAGACAGCTCGAGGACAAGCGACCGGTCGTCGAGAACAATTTGGTCAGCGGTCGTCAGTACATCGCCAACGAGCCCCCTCTCTCCGACACTTCGGACTCCGAGGGTAAACCATTTGCGATCTAGTTTACGATCTTCCGAATAGAACGGAATGTCGAATAAACTCGGCATCTCGTATTTTCGTTCTAATTTTCTCTTACGCGAATTAACAGAAAGTTGAACGATCCGAGCGCTTCGCCGCGCTCCGATATCTTCGGACGTTGCTTTAAATCCAAGTTTGGACATCTCAGAAAACTTCCGGCCGACTTACGAGAATTCCACGACAAAATGAATAATTTATTCCCTCGGCCGTGCCTTCGAGGTGCCATTATCCATTAGCATTAACGAGACTCGCGTAGAATAGAAACGCATTCCTTTACGCCGATCATACCTCTTAACGACTTTCATCTCTCTCGCTCTCGCTCTACGCGTGCGAACCGTCGTAGAGTCCTTCGCGAAGGGCCCTGCTGCAACGAGGTCGTGGACGATCGACGACGATTTAGAGAGAGAGAGAGAGATAATTTTCCATACCCTTAAGTCCGTTCGATCCGCGATATTCGAGATTCTTTGTATTTGCTTGCCTTGAGCCGGAGGCAAAGGCCTACGTCCGACGTATTCGCCGTTTCGGTGGGCTGGACCGGAGGGAGGAGCGCGGCCGATTTTCGAAGAAAAATTGTTTCGCGACTGTGTTTTACGCTTTACGCTTTACGCTCGTGCGATATGGCCGCGTTTTTACTTGTAACGCGTGTTACCAGCCGTAAGCTCGTCGCGCGCGCCCACACTGGAATTTCAAAGAAAAAGCCTCTTCCGAATGTAGCTACTTTCGCGGTAGACAGCCGTGATATTCGCGGATGAAAAATGTTCGGGTAAGATAGAAAGCTCGCGTATCTCATATTTACGCATATTATCGCTCGTATCGCGGCGGTAATTTCGGACTACTTTTAGTTACCTCGTCGTATCTTGCCCTTGCGAAGATCGGAGCGAAGAAAATTTTTTGGAGCCGGGACGCTCTTTTAAAAATAAAAGTAACTTTTCGACGGATAAGAGGGAAGAAACTCTATCCCATGCGAGCACGCTCTCAATCGAGTTACCGCGTATCGAAGAGCAACGGAGCGAGCTCGGGCCACCGAGGAAAGTTGCAGGCTTTAGACGAGAGAGAGAGAGAGAGAGAGAGAGAGAGAGAGAGACGTCCCAGAGGGCTCCGAAAACTCGCGACGCTACGACTTTACCGGGTCCTTCGAGTGCGAACGGTACCGCGCCAAAGTCGCTCTACTACCTAGCCTCTTCTTACTCTTCTTATTTAGGTTTCTCTTTTAATAACCGCTCACCGAAGAACTTTGAGACTCGTATTATTAATCAACCAAAGAGCATCCTTTAAACTTCGGAGGGATTGAATTTCTTGAAACTGTATCAACGAAAGATTCGTTGAAACTGTTAGGTGCTTTCTGCGAATAAATGACGACAAACTCGTAGACGTACTTGATATCTAATATCCAATTAGAAAGTTATAATACGACTTTGCGAGAAGAAAACTCAAAGTTAAAAGTTTAATCGCAACATGATTCCGGCGGCCCTCTAGGAACGCTCTGTTTTTCGATTTTGAATTATTCATAGGACGAGGTAAGATTAGTCACGATCGTTGCACCGCGCGTCGCAACGTGTGCGTGCGCGTTCGAAGGAAACGTTCGGAGAGTGCCGTAACGTAGGCAACGCCGACGTCCTCGGTGCGTGCTTTCGGTCGCGCCATAGGGAATCACGTTTCGCGGAACGTGCACGGCATCGGGCCAAGCGGTACAACTTTTTTAACGCGAGCAGCGACAACGACGAATTCTGTCGACAACGAGCCAGGCAGCTCGATCGTAAAACTTTATGATTAGTAGAAACGTTTATTTGCAAATATCCACCGATACGCGCGTACCGTACGTACGAAAAATATCGCTTCGAAAGGAACGCTATCGCGCCGCGCCAACGCAACGCCGGAAATCGCAGGACGCGAGACCCGTCGCGAGATATTAATTGTCGGCCACGAGGCCACGAAATCGAACGGCAGCTGACACTTTTTATCGTCGACGCCTCTACGCGCATGTGTTTTAACAACGATAACGGCTTAGGCGGCCATCGTTTTTACCTGAGACCAGGTAAATCGACGGGCATCCTTCCGTCCGTCCGTCCGTCCGTTCATCTGTCTGTCCGCCCGTAATTTTGATTTATGTTTATCGCTCTTTCGCGCGATTAAATCGCGCAACTGGCGCGCTTTATCGGCACGCGGCAGCGACGCGAACCCTCGCGCCGCTCTCGGAAGCTCGCGGAACACGAGACCCCATCGTCGTTGCGACTCGAAAACTCGGCAATTCATCGATATCCGCTCGTTTCTTTTTTTCTAGCCGGAAGAGAGCTGGATGGGGATTCCAGAGGTTACAGAAGCGCCGAGGAACAGGCTCGAGAATTGACGCGCAGCATTCGTCGAGAAGTGAACAAACTTTCGGAGCAATGGAACGCCTTGATCGAACGTAGCGATGCGTGGAAACGGAAACTCGATGACACCGCAAACGTGAGTACAACGCTCCTTTCCTTTTCTCCCTTTTCTTCTTCTTCTTCTTCTTCTTTCATCCTTGAGAAATGACAGCTAATACCTGCGCCGTCGAGACCCACTTGAACGAAAAGAGCTCGAGCATCCCTATTTCTCAAATATTATATCCCTGATCCTCTAGCTCTATCTTTCCGATAACAAAACCGAATCCGACGAGGATATACTCGTGGAAAGGAGAGCTCGCGTTGTTGCAAGAAACGTCTCGGGAGAGAGGGCGGATACCTATAGGAGTGCGCGCTCGTCTGTGTGCGTGCGCTCGTATAGAAGCGTAATATTTTCTCTTATCAAGGAGTATTACAAATGAGAAAAGGAAAGAAGTACCGTGTACTGGATAGGGAGAGAATTGGAGAAGAGCAGGGGTTTACGAAGTTTGTCCGTTCGAGACTCGATTCGTCCCCCTGGTATCGCTTTGTTATTGCCGCGCAATTTTCTCTATCGCATGGACGTTCCATTTGTGGAAACGACTTTGTGCCCCGAAGCCAGTCAAGCTTCGGCATTTATTGGTCGACTCCGGCGGAGATGCTGCTCAAAGGGAGAGAGAGAGAGACTCGCGGAAAAGGAAATGCTGGAACGCGACGTCGGTATGGGTCAGAAACGCATCGAAGGAGCTTCTCTGCCTCCCGAAAGATCTATCCTCTCGTTTCTAGCATATTTCTTCGATCTCTCGTTCCTTTTTCGTTTTGGATGCGGTATGAATCTCGGCAGGTCGTTCGTTCGACCTACAATTTTAACGATTCGGATAATCGGGCCCCGAAGGAAGCAACTTTAATCTTAGAATTAATATTAAAATCAGTCCGTGTCGCGACACGGAACGGAATTTTTCTAGCTTCTACTTTTTCCTAGCCGACTTGAGCGTCGTACCATTAGCGAGGAGAGAGGATCAAACCAATGTCCTTTAATATATCTCGACGAGAATAAAACGAAACGCATCCGATATACGTACGTACGTACGTACGATCGCAACGCAAATATCTCGGCAAAGTTTCGCTAAATTTAGATCCCAGTTCGCTATTTCAATTCGTTGCTCGCGTCGAAGCGACGTGGACAGCCAGCTGAAAAATATTTCCCGTTTAGACGTCGCCGTACTCCGCGCGTCGACGAAACAAAGGTGACGACGACCACGAGTTTTTCATTGGTCGCTTAGAAACGAAAGGAGACGAACGTTTCCTCGCCCGCTCGTTGCTGGAAATTTCGACGAAAAGGAATAAAAGACAAAGTTGAGATCAAGAAAGAAAGAAAGGACCCGACCGATTAAAAGTGCATATCGACTGGAGGGTTATTTGACCAATGCGATATACCATATCCGCAAGATCAAACTTTCCGCGCAATCAGAAGTCTTTCCTTGGGAATGCATAATTCATGAGCGAAACACAATTTAACTTTTAAATTCGTCGGTGTGCGATGCCCCCTTCCTGCTCCTCTTTTCTCCCTTCTTCCACCGCTTTAATTATCAGCTATCTAGTAATTACCAGCGACACTTTCCTTTTATTATTCTTATTTTACTTTTCGCGAGCAAACGCACAGCTTTTCTTTTTCTCTTTCTCTTCTTTCTCGTTGCACTTAAATATTCGTTTAAAGTATTATTTTTTGCAATATTTTTATATATTCAATGTGACACGAGGATTCAAAGTTTCTACTCCATCGAGAATATTTAAAAATGCATTAAGCTCGCAAGAGAAAGATACAAGAACGGGCAGGGAAAAAGGAAACGTACGAAGAACACGTACACCTCCTGGCAGCTCGAAAGAACGTCCAGATGTCGTAGATGGGCGAGATCGTGAGATATCCTGGTTTAAGCTCGGAATTAAACCGAATCGGAGCGATTCTAGTCGTCCCGCCGAGGAATTCTCCTCCGTAGTTAGGTATGCTAAGCAGGAACCAAGGTAAGAGAGAGGGAGAGAGAGGGGGGAAGCTTGGCTCGGCCCAATCAGAGAATACGGCCAACAGGCAGGGAGCCCTGTATAGCTCGGCACATCTCTACATCCCTCTGTCTGCTGTTTCCTTCGTGTGTACGCGTGCACTCGCAAATAGAATATATCTACTACGTATAAATGTGTGCGTCCGCCGACACGCAAACTCTCTCGCATCGAGCCAGACCAAACGAACGGAAATGCATATGCGAGTCCAAGGCCGGTGGGAACTCAAACATCGCCTTTCGAATTATATCCGCGCTCTATCGGATTATCTTTCTCGGTATTATATGCGTATGATCGCGCGTTTTACCCACCAAAATCCTGATAGTAGCTAGAAACGACGTAAAAATATGGCACGTATGTTCTCGAATTAAACAAACTATCAGCGATTGGTTTCGACGTTCGTTCGATCGAAGGGACAACAAAGTTCTAACTTCGTATTTCTCCACACTTTTTTCGTTACTCGATGAATTCGTACGCTCGATCAGAATTCGTTCGAACAGATTCTGACAAGGTTCTTACATATTTCATCGCGATCGATTCGCGACGCACGATCGACCCTTCGTATCGAATTTCCGATGAATTTCCTAATTTCGCAAAATGGAAATTCAGCGTGTCGAGTTTTCGCGATTTTCCAGGTTACGCGATAACGATCGCACTAACGAAGGGTAACTCATTTTCGATATTCGGTGATAGCTAATCAACGTTACCGCGAACCGTTGGCAAGCGTTGGATTATACGCACCGATACAGAGCTAGCAGAGACAAAGCGCACGAGACGATGACGCGACCCGGTCTCGACCAACCTCTCTGCTCGAACAGCATTTCCGGCGACGTTGATCCGCTTCGACGGCCCCACCGGTATCAATCTAGCTACCGACGAGTGGGCTACTTAATCAGTCAATTAGCGGACTACCGCTAATTGCTTAATTACTAAGTAAATTTGTAGCTGGGAAAGTGAGTAATATCGTGATACCGGTTACCGCCACCAGAGGGATAAGGATAGACTCGCCTAATTCCCTTTGTCCTACCTACGAATGTCTATCCTATCGCGGTCGTACGAGCCAAGCGTCTATCCTCTTCCGTCGAGAAACTAATAATTTCCTTGGAGCACGATCAAAGCTAAGATAATATTTCCTTGCACGTTTGTTCGCCAAAGTTTACATTGGTTTACATCGATGATACCCATCGAGGTATCCTTTAAGATCGATCGAGAGCAATCCCTCTTCCTTAATCGAATCGCTTCGTTAGCGACTACGTACGAGCACAGACGCATATACGTATCTACGTAGTAAATAGCCTTATTTCGTTTCGAAACGTGGCGTATGCGAGAGTTAAACGGCTTTATGGTCAAGAAATTCCGAATGCGGATCGGTATAATCTTCTCGATGGTTCGCTGCTAACATTATCGTCATAATCGCCGTCTCTAACGGCAGCGATGATATTCTCGTTCTCCTCGTCGTCATCCTCGTCGTCTCTATTGCCCCGCTATTATACCGTTAATATCAGCAACGAGCTAAACCACGTAAACGCGAACAACTTTGTTCGCTCTCGTACAATAGATTACGCAAAAACAACGTTGAAGGACACTTTGATTCTAAATTCTAATTGGAAAGTAGGGTATCGCGCGACGAGTCCGGCCGAGGTTTCGAGTCCAACGCACTCGGCGAGCGATTGACGACCTCCCCTACGCGAGTTTGCCACGCGTAGATGCGAAAGCCTCGGATTCCATCGATAACCAGATAAGCTGCATTCCGTCGATATCGTCGATCTCGAAAGGAGCGGTCCTTTCTTCGATGCGATCGATCGCGTACCATAATCCTTCCATATCGCACCTATACCATCTTCCCTTCCGACAGAGAAATTAAGTGAAGAATCGATGGGAAAATCGGAGTCCTCGTTTGCCTCGAGTACGTTCGTATCGACTCGATTTTGAAAACGATCGTCCGAATCGATGCGAATCGCGTAGGATCGATATGCGAGTTCCATTTTTTTTTTCACCGGTCGATGTTCCTCTCCCCCTTTCTCCTCTCGCTCGTTCACAAATCGGCTAGCGAGCTAAAAGACGAGACGGTCGCGTCTCGAGGACGAAGAAGATTATACCGAGAAGAAAAAACGAGAACGAGCCGTTCGACGACGTTGCGTCGAGCGCCGAAGGATTTCGTCGTTAGCTACGCACCGAGATTCGAGGGAGAAACTTGGAAACCGAGATCGATACGAGCGCGCGGTGCAATATCGCATTGTAACGTCGTATCCGGTGTGTTTCTGCATTATACATGAGTTATATGCCGGCATTGTATGTACCCTCTATACCTCTTACTCTTGGCACGTACCTAAATTTACATTATGTTTATGTGCTTGGTAATAGAACGGGACGGGACGGCGTTAAGGTCGATACGCCGCGAGCACGGGATCGAAACCGCGGGATCGCGATCGGCTCGTTACGTCCGTCCCAAAAGATTCGATCCGCGATCGAACTCCTTATACCAGGCGAGCGGGCGTCCGGGCGGTCTGCCACGGACGGACAGACAGAGGAAAGGGACGACGTTCTTTGTCCGCTCAACGTCGAACGCCTAACTCTTAGCGCGATTGCCTTCGAACGAATCCATTTCCCTTCGCGATATATCCGTTGAAGGATAGAGTCGAAGAGAAAAAATATATATCGAAGAGATAATTCAGCGGATTCGAGTAAGTAATTCAAGTAGGAAATTCAAGCGCGAAATACCGTAAACGTATCTACGTACACGCGCATCTCGAGCATCTCGAATATGACTGGCTATAACCGATCGATTGGCTGGCGCAATAAATCGTGGCACACGGTATGATGTATGGATGTAAAGTGTACCGTATGATGCGCGATAAACGAATCGTGGAAGGACGTTAAAGGTTGCTCCTTCGATAATCGATGCCGTTGATTCGACGAGTTATTATCGAAATTGCCCTCTCGTTTCGAACGATTCCCACGCGTATTGCGTCTATCTAAACGCGTCGTCCGTAAGCTCGTAGCGATCGTCGCTTCTTTCTCCTTCGCGGCCGCGCCGGTGCACCAAACCGCGCGCACGAAGTTTTCAATAACCCAAGTCGCGCGAGTTATGACCCTTATCCGGTGGTAGTCGAACGATGCGGCCTCGTGTGTACAATAGTCGTCGTATATCGTCCGTCGACCAACGCACTGGCCGCACATAAGACGATAAAATACCGCTAATTGGCTCGTTCACGGCGCGCCAATTAATAGTTAATTAACCCCTATTGCCTTAACTGCAAATTCACGTGCAATCGAGGCTTTAATTAATCGCCGATTGATCGGCAACACATGCGTCGCGCATCGCTTCGGTCGATAAAAGGGAAAATTCGTTGCTCGGAGTAGGCTGTTAAACGTAACGCTTTTTAAACGTTGCCGTCGAATTTCAATTCACTCGGCTTCCTACCATCTCGGACTCGTTAAAAAAGTTTCATTATTATAAAATATATATATATATATATATATACATACGTATACATGTATATGTATATGTATATTCGATCGAGCGACCAGCAAAATTAAATTAAACGCTTGTATCGTACCAGCTCCTTCTCCCTAAAAGTATCTATTTTGATTACTCGTTATATTTAATTTATTTAATCTTACAACGGTATTTAAACGACTAACGTTGAACAAAAATCTCCCGACGGATCATTTTGATAGTTTGTTCTCCTCTCGTGTTAAATGCGCACACTTGAAAAGTCGTAAAAGCGTGCACGGGTCAAAGGGGGATTACGCGGGCGTAGATCCGAGAGAAAGGGAAGGAGAGAGAGAGAGAAAGAGAGAGACAAACACCATGCTCGTTGCGTGGAGAAGGAGACGAATAAAAAGCACGAGTCGCCTAGAGAGGCAGTCGAGAACGCACGAAGAAAGACGAAAGATGCCGAGCGGCCGGCAAGTCGGCACGAGGGGACCAGTCGCGCTACGGCTTCCGCTTCGCGTCGATGGTTCGTGCGTGTGTTTCAAAGTGGGTCCTTTCTTCGTTCGTTCGTTCGTTCGTTCGTTCTTTTTCGTCGCTTTTACTTCGACGACGTGTCTATTCATCGCCAACTGTAACCGTTGTCTGTTACGCCTTCCAACGAAGAAAATCTATTTTTATTACTTTTCTGCGCAAACGTTTGCACGTGCGTGTGTACCTGAGTAGCGACCTTTAGAGAGAGAGAGAGAGAGAGAGAGAGAGCGTAGAAAGTTTTCAAAATTCAATCCTCCGAAACGAAGAAATTTCTCTGCGTTTCCGAGACATCGAAAATCGTAATAGGGTGTGTCATACGTACACGTATGTGTACTCGAGAGGATTTTGTCGCAGGAGACGCACGGTCGGTCCCATCGTACCTTTGTATTTTCACGAGGTTCTCACGAACCTTTCGTTCTTTGTAAGTAGACCCAGGGGAACAAAAGCGTTTAGAAGTACGATTCGAACTATGGTCTTTAGCGGTTAGCAACCCGAACGCAAAGCTACGGAATAGATACTATTATACTTGTATAGATATTAATAAATGTAGAAGGGCGATTTGTGAGAAAGGCAATTGTTCCTACGTCATGCTACGATATATTACTACGAAGCGTTTAATATAACGAGCTCGTTCTAGGCCGAAACAGAGAGGAAATTATACCAAGTACCGGAAAAGATATGATTTTTATGTACTCTCTTTCTCTCGCCCCCCTTTTAGCGACTCGACATACTCGTTGCACCGATCAAAGGCATCTCTTACGACCACACACCGAGCCCTTTTTTTATGAGAATAAAAGGAACGCTGGAAAGGATACCACTTCGTTATGGACTCTCCATCGGAGCACTAGCTTTTCTCATTTTTTGCTCTTGTAAACGCGTCGCTCGATCCGCTATAGCTTCGTTATCTCTCTCTCTCTCTCTCGTAAAAAACTTTGACGAACCTGGTTGAGTATGGTAAACAAAAGTGGCCTCGAAGTTAACGAAACGCAGCACACTCCTCTCTCTCTCTCTCTCTCGTTATTCTTATTTCAACAAATAATAGAGGGTATTATTTTTGTAAGCTCGCTGAAGGGAGAAGATCTTTGTTCGAGCTTTTTACAAAAAACTATGCGTGTACGAAAGGAAGAAAGGGAGAGAGAGAGAAATTCCTCGAGAATACTCGTGACTTTGGCATGGTTGAAGGACCGACAGGAAGAGAAGTTTCGTGGCTTCGAGCATTCTAGGACGCGCTTAAGGATGGTTCGTGGTTTCACCGGTTCAAAGATATTCGTAGATGTTCGTATCTACTCGTCGAAATGGATCACTTTACGAGTCGTAAACGATCCTTGGACGTCTTTCCTTCGAGTTCGTTCGCAACCACTTGAATTTCTCCTTAATATCCAGCCGCTTCTCGGATGACGTTGATCCGTTACGATCGCTATAAAAAAGAAAAGAATTTATTTCCAAGGAAAAACGTTATTTCGTGTCTCTTTCTTTTCGTATCGTTCTTTGGAGGAAGGAGAAGGTACGTTCGCACGCGTTACCTAGACCTAGACCCACTTAGCGTTCCTACGGCTACCGCGTCGAGCTTTTCTATCGTTTCTATCCACGAAGAACGTTCCTACATACGTTTCTACGAGAGTTGAAACGTGGGACTCGAATGTAAACACGTTCGAACGTCCGAAAGGCACGTCTCTGAGCTGCTTTTCTTACGTACTGCCACAACGATCGTAAAAATAGATAGACCTCCCGAGTAAGAAGTTTTATTTACGTTCCGTTAGTATCGCGAACGATTTATATACTCGCTCGAATCTCCTTCTATTTTCGACCATCGTTTCCAAATAACGTAGAAATCGATTGTCCCGGCACGCAGAGTCGAACGCTGCTAGTCGCCTCGACGGAACCGGTCGAGCGAACGTCCGATTCATCGCGGACGCGTCTTCTCTTATCCGGCTCGGAGAAGGAAAGAGCGTCGAAGAGTAAAAGGACGGAGGCGAGAAGCGAGCGGCGAGCTCGACGAGTCGAATCGTTTGACCCATTTCTCGTTCGTTCTCGTTCGTTCTCGTTCTCGCAATGCTCCGAGCGAGCTCCAACGGCCTGTCCACCGTACTTTGGCTCGCCACGTCCGATCGTATCCTCTCGAATTCGCGAATGTTTCGTCGATTCGCTCGTTCGAAATAAAAGCGTACGTACGCCTTTATCTCGCCATGCGTTATCGCGTAGCAAAGATCGATCGGTCGGAGAAGGAGTCAGGGTCGAATCGTTCTAGAACGTCACCGGCCACCGCTCGACGATGAATCACGAGTAGAGACGGGTAGTCGGGATGGGGGAGGCGCGAATGAGGCAGACGGTTCCAAGTATATCCTTTAAATTGTTTTGCCTCGTGCCGTTTACGAATACATCCTCGCTGGCACTTCTCGGGCCACTCTGGCAAAGTTCCTATCTGCCGTATATTCGGCGAACCGAGTATTTCTCTCTTCTCGTCGAGAAGTACAGAAGCGTCGCGACGAGATTCCGTCCTTCCTTTTTCGACGAGACTCGAGCTCGGATTATTTCGAAGCGCGTTGCTCTCTCGCGAGGCGCGCGATCGCGACCGCTTTCGCTTTGCGACGCATACGCAAAGACGTCTTCGAAGCGTCGTGCACGCTCTCTCCCTCTCTCTCTCTCTCTCTCTCTCTCTCTCTCTTACGCGCGCACACAGCTATACCCTCTTTACTGAATTCCAGCGAAGAAAAGACAAAGGAAGAGATTGTGCCGTGCCAAGCCACGACTCGCCGTCACGATTCTCTCTCCTCCGTCTCTTCGTCTTGAATGAGAAGAGACCCTGACGCACGCACACGCGTGTCAACCCACCCACCCACCGTCGGAATCTTAATTACGTTACGATCCGTTCGTGGCACTCGACGGTACGTCGCTTCTTTCTTGATCGGCTCGTCCATCGATCGTCGGATCGATGGATCATCGGTCGGTCGGTCGGTACCTTCTACCGAGTACGTTCGCCGTCACTTGGAACATTTATTTCCATTCACCTCGGTCACGAGGAAACGTAATCAATTTCGGAGAGAACGCTCGAGACGAGCTCTTTTCTTCGAACCCCCGAGAAAGCGGATATTGTCGGATTAATTTGATTGAACGGTGCATAAGAATCGGGTCATCGAATCCTCCCTCGGTTTCGTTGGCGTTTCTACGAACCGGCGCGAACTTTTAATAATCTCTCTCTCTCTCTCTCTCTCTCTCCCTCTCCATCCATCTCTCTCCGACGTTTCTCTGTCTCCGTCTCCATGCAGCCGTCTATCTCTATCTCGGTGCCTTCGTGGAATCGGCACTTCGAAAGCGTTGCGCGTTAGCCAAGCCGGACACGATTTTCGTTTGCGCGTATCTCGGATCTCTCGTAGCTCGTTGTCGAGCGGTAGACGATCGAAACGAGGTTTACGAAAGTCGCGTTACTCGTTCGCTACGACATCGTCTTCCCGATATAGCTTCTATCGTTTTATTCTTTTCAGATCTAATTGCCCGTTGACCTCCGGTTGGTCACTCTCCACTTCCGTGCACTACCGAGCTTCGTTTAAAGTGATTGGATTAAGTCCGACGCGGTTAAAGAGCATCGTTTCGAGTTCGTTCGCGATCATAAATGGCTCTTCTGCTAATCTCGCTGGCAAGTTGCAGGCTAACGCGATTGCCGCGCTTCTTGTCGTTTTAAACGATTGGATCCGTCCTAACGAGGTCGTTGTCTCTCGTCGGTAGGAAAATCGTTCGATAGGAACATTTCTTTGTATTATTTCATCGAACGGTGACAACGACGCGATACGTTCCATTCGTTTTTATATCTTGGAACAAACCGATCGAAGATTCGTCCGATTCCGTCTTTCGATGGCGCGTCGTTAGACGGTAAAACTGACTTATGCCGTGAGAAAAAACGCTCTCCCAACTCTTTCCCAATCGTCACACTTTTTTTTAGCGAGAAACGAGCGCGCTGCGAGCATCTTTGTACGCTTTCGTACCCATTCGCGAAAACGTTTTATCGCGATGCAAGGTGCAGCGACTCGTATCCTGCGCTTCTCGACGAACACTGGTTGTTGTTTTATCGTCGCACGTGAGTGCACACGTGTCGTGCGCGCTTACACACATGCTTCTACATCTACGTACATCCATCTATACGTCTGTGTGCGCGTATATATATATTTATATGTATATCCACGCACGTACGCGGCACATCGAATCGAAGATATGCGATTTTACGACTCGGCGACACGACTCGACGACTCTCAACGACCTCTCGTCGAGCCCTTCTCTTCCCTTCTTTTCGCACCTATCTCCTTCTTCCTCTTGCTATATCCGAAGAAAGAGAGAATATATCTTAAATAAATGCAAAGACGTAGGACTTTCGTTTAGACTCGTTTAGATTTGCATTTTTTCTTTTTTCGTGTATCGTCGAATTTGTCGTCGATCATCGACACCACCGACGTGTAGCCACCGGCATAACCGACCGCGTACTTGCGTGCGAGAGGCTTCCTCTAAACCATTTAGACTCCGAAACTCTCTTTTCCCCTTTCGCCGTTCTGTAAGCCTGCTACGAATATACCTACCTATACGCGCAATAGTTTATGGGCGAGGAAAAGGGACATTTCGAATTGTATTAGAATCATAGAGTAGGAAATGAATTTTCTACTAGGTAAGCGCGCATAGGATAGGTTATTTTTGGAAATTCTTCCAAGAAGAATACGGCAGCAGCGTAATATTTGGTAGTCGACTCGGCTCTAACGCGGTTTACGAACGACGTCGAGCTAAAGAGAGATCGAATCTCTTTTCACTTTTCGCATGCAGCGAAAACCAGTTTCGCGTGGTTACCGCTATATCAGCGTATAGATTACGCTTTATTATTTCCTGCTACGATCGGACCTCGCTGTGTTATCCTCGCTGTACTCTCGCAGGATAGAAATTCCATGCGGTGCGACTTTAAACCGAGCGAGAACGAAGCCCGGACGCGATTAGTTTTCGTATCTCCTCTTCTTTTATTTTTCTTTAAATCCTTGTTAAAGGCGCTTACGAGATACGACTATCGAGTACATACGTTTTTCGACTTTTTCTTTTAATCTCTGTCGGTACGTCCAAGCGCAAGCTTTTTTTTCAACGCATTTTCCTTCCTTTGTCCCTATGTTCGCCTATTAAAAGCAACGAAATCGGAATAAAGCCTTTCGACGCCCGCGTCGTATTCTCTTTCACGGTTAAACGATCCTACGCGTTATTCTCTATTTTAAAACGGAGATCGTTCCCTCTCTCTCGTTTTATCTTGCCTTGGATGCTGTCAGGCACATCTTTTAATTACGTTTTCTCGACGCCGTTTTTTAATTTGACAATCTCATTAACGCTCATTATCCTTATATCCTGTATTTTTGCTTTCTTTTGATCTTTTAATCTTTGGGAATTAACCGATAGTACCAAATTACGTCGAATAAACCAAAATCATCCCGATGGTATAGGAAGAATGAAACCGGACGAAATGTAAACGTCGTCGCGTTCCTCTTTTCATGGTCACCTTGTATGAAGAAACTCTTTCTCTTTCTCTCTCGCTCTACCCCCCCCCCTCTCTCTCTTCCTCCACGTCCGTTCCCTCTACTACAAAGAGGAGGACTCGTGGTAGGGCTTATCTAGCGTGTAGGTTGACACCGCGTTAGCGAACCGACACGAAGCGAGAGAGAGAAAGAGTGAGGGAGGGAGAGAGGAAGAGAGAGAGAGAAAGAGAAAGACAGACAGCTTGGTTGTACGTGCTCTTTCGTTACTTCGCTTCAGTTCACTCGCGCTTGCCAACGTGCGTGCACACGAGATAACGTTCGGTTCGAGCCCATCGACGAATATTTATTTCATTGGATTTTCTTAGTCGTTGTCGTCGTATCGCCATTCGCAAGACGGAAAAAGATAGAGTCAGGTTGAAAATTTTCATCCATGTGCACCAAAGAACAGACGCAAACAATCGTCGAGCACGCGCGACTGTTGGCACAAAATTCGATGGCTTTCGAGACGATTGGATGCGCGTCGAGTGCCCGTCGCTCGTGTCGAGTCTACGTGTTTGAGGAGCGTACGGGAAGGAATTCTTAAATCGTCGAGTCGGTCGCGATCCGTAAGATCGATAATCGCGTAGTCGAGCGGTCAAAGTTAAAACTCGAGAAACAAATTTTTCTCGGGAGCAATGACGAACGCGTACGCCGAGTGGACGTTCCTCTGCGATTTGCTTAAAGCGCTAATCGGCTGTGATAACGAACGCGCGATCGAATCGGTGACTCGATGTTGACTCGATGATCTCGAAAACGAGCGGATATAGCAAAATTGGAAAGAGAAGGATAAAGAGGTTTAAAGTCGGGTCGATGTGGATCGAAGCGTCACGGTGATAAAAAATTTCGAGAATGGAACTGATGAAGAATAGCGTGACCGAGGTGTTGCCTCGTCGGAGAACGGGTATAAAGGATTACAAGGTCGAGGAAGGTGAAGAGGACGAGGAGGAGGACGATGGGGAGAAAAAGGATCGTCGGGACGAGGAAGATCGGACCTCTCTTAAGATCGATCTCTCGATGGCCGAGCAGTTTTACTACGAAGTTATTTCGTCCTTCGAGCAAGAAGAGGTATTTTCCATGAATGATTTTTTCGAGTTACGTCGATCGGGAATTTTCAATGGCTAGCAGTTACGGAAAACACGTTAATAGGGATCGATCGACGAAACGACTCCCAACACGGATCCCAATTCTACGACTAGATCGAAGAGTATTTAGAGAGGCGCGAAAAGTATTTCGAAACGTGCTGGAAAAGTTTGGATGAATTTGGAAATAATGAATTCGAAGATGCTTTCTGCAAAGATAATAAAATTTCATTTCGATTAGAAAAATTCTATTGATTTCGATCATAATCAACGGCGTAGCTCGCGAGATAGAGCGCGAGACGAGCGACTGTTCGAAAAAGATGATTCGACCTGTCGTCGTTTCCCCGTAATCTACGAAATTGATTGCCAGCGTTATGAACGATCTCGGAGGTTGGCTGGTGGACCGGAGGTTGGCCTCCCTTTTATCTCGTATACGAGCGCGGAGTCTCGTACGTTGGGACGGAACCGGCCGTCGTCGTCGGCCCTTTCCCTCCTCGATCTCGGGATGAGCGCCTCCTAGATTCTCAAGGCGAACCAGTTGCCCGATAAAACGACGTAATAAATACTGTTAGTTAATAGGCCGTCCCCTAGTAAGGATCGCCGTATTAATTCTTGGCTATAACAAAGCGTACGCGCCCGTCCGAAATCGTCACCTTTTCGAGGCGTTACGCGCGCTTCTTTATCTTCGTCGTTCGTCGTCCGTTGTCCGTCGTCCGTCGTCCGTCGTCCGTCGTCCGTCGTCCTCCACCTCCCTGTCCCCTCTCCCAACGATTTGTTAACTTTCGACGTCGATGCAAGAAACGCACGAAATTCTCGATCTCGACGAAAGTGCAACGCGAGGAGACGCGAATGTCGAAACACGTATACTTTGTCCTCGAAACGTAATTCGGTCGGCGTAAGGAAATTTCATGAAAATATCTGTTAACTGTATTGGTACACCCGAAGGATGGTTATCGAAAACGATTACAAGGAATTTACGAGGGACTTACAAGTTTGACACACATTTTTTCTTTCCTATCGGAAATTCGAGAAATCTCTCTCGCCCGTGAAATTTCCTTGGCGAATTCTACCGGATCGTATATTTTATGACGGTACGTCGCACCTGCTGCAACAACGTCATCCTCGGGCAGCGTAAGTGCGATTTAATTATTCCGCAGTTCCGTTATCGTTATTTGCATAATAGTTTTTAATTAGAGAAATACGCGTGCACGAAAACGTTTCGTATCGATTACTCGCTATTCTCTTCGCGTTGTCGGCTATCCCCCTCCCTCCCTCCCTCCCTCCCTCCCTCTCTCTCTCTCTCTCTCTCTCTCTCTCTCTGTCTCGTAAAATGATCATTCGAGCTAAAAGGATATTTTTCTACGATGGAAGATAAATTTGAACGAAATAATAAAAGATATTTATCTATAGATACGCGGTAGGTATGTACTAGGTAAATATTCGGTCTATTTGCATTCGAAGATCAGCGTTTATTCGGCGAATCGGCTTTATTCGGTATTAATCTACGATCGAAATAAATATAAAATTCATGAAATTCGCAAAGATCGAAAGCGTTCGACGGTGGGGACGGCGAATCGGTACGCGCGGAATGTGCTCGCTCGTGCACGAACGGTTCCTTCTTCGTCCGCGTTGTAGTGCACCGACGCATATGCCACCTACAGGTTGCAACGCGACGATACGTATGACAGGGCGCGGCGGCCATCGTCGCGACGGATCGAATCGACCTTCCTTCTTGGCCAGAAACCGTATACCGAACGAATTCTCTCTCCTAATATTCTAAAGTAATGGTCTCGCTGCGCCGAAGGTATACAGAATTTAATGTCGTAATCGTCCTCGTATAACCGTAAATAATTAACGCTATAGTCGGCTCGAGTACCGAGGGATTTCGGGCGCAGCTGCAATTACTGGAATATCTCCGACTCGTTCCCTCGGCTCGTCGTCGGAAGAGAAAGAGGAAGAAGAAGGAGAAGGAGTAACTTACGATCGGTCAAAGTAATAATCAGCGTCTGCGTTTGGCGAGGTATATCGAGGCGCGATATATCCGCGCGAGTCGAACGTAACGTCGATCCCGAAAGGATTCTCCGTTATTGTCAGGACGTCGTTATATCGTGGATCGACGTTATTTCGAAAAATTCCTCCATCCCGAATCGTAGCAAGTACATTTTCTTTTCGACCGAAGCCATGTTATTCCGAGCGTAAAAATGGTAAATACCACGTTTCTCTTACCTCATAGAGGAAAACCTTGAAACAACAACATCGGAAAGAAAAATCGTCCGAGCAAATAACGTTTCGCCGTTAAAACAACGCACTCTTCGATCGGTGGGAAGAACGTAAGCGCAAGACCGTCCTGGAATCCCATCTCGGACCGAGCTGGATTACTTCGTTGGACGATCGACGCAACATTCGCTTTTTTCGCACTCATTTTTCGTCCACGCGCGAGCGACGCTTTCTTGCGAACAACGCGCTGCGCTCCTTCTCCTCTCCCTTCTCTCCCCTGTCTCGCTCTTCACGGCTACGAGTACCTACGTTGGCAAAAGGTTGCTCCATTAAAGACCGAGCGTTGCCAGTTTATATCGAGTAATACAATTACGAAGCGAGTGCAGTCTGCGAAATACAATGGAGTCCCAACTACTCGAACGTCAATTATCCCCGTAGCATCGATGGCAGCGACGCGAGATGTGTCTAATGAAAAGAAGAAAGTGCGAGAGTACTCGTCTCGATGAAAAATATCGTAGATCCGAATTTTGTTGCTTCTTTTTTTTTTCTTCTCTTTTCTCTTTCTTTTCGTTTGTTCTCGCTCCTCTTTCGACTTACAAAGCGCGAAACTCTGATTTTCTCTTATCCGGCTACTTTAAATCCTCGTCGTCCTACGCAGAACGAGATGAAAGTGTAAAAGTAGTTGCATTAGGAGAGCGTTTACGAAAATTGCCCGTCAGCGTAATCGTCGAATCGCTCCGGGCAGGACCACTTTTCTTTTCGAAGCTTTTGCCAAAGTAAACACGTCCCGTCGATTTCGTTTTGGTCTCCGTTACTTAAGACGACGAGGCAAGATAACGATTTCATCGATTGCGCCTTTCGTCGATCGGAACGTGGAAGATTAATCGTGGAAAAACTATTCTTTCACCTATCACGTTTTTTCACCGTGCACGCGTTTAATCGTTCGCTCGAATTATTACCATTTCCACGTGCCATTTCGCATAATTCATCATTTTCGTCGTCTCGGCTAGCGTTACAACGCGTAACCCGTACGATGGCGGTTCGAGATAATTTGTGAAAAATCGATAACTGATCGCGGATCAAGGCCCGACGCGTGGTCGAGCGGTCGAAGAGCACAGAGCCGAACAAAGAGAGAGATCGCGACTGGATGATGGACGTCGAAGCGGGTTTCAACGATCGACGCTTCCTTTAGGAAAATAGTACACGGTCCTCGTTGACTCCTCTATCGCTCGGCACGTACGTATCTGACGCTTTATGCGAGAAGGCTAAAGCTTAGGCAAATATTATAGAAACGGACAGCTGTGCCAAGGGTCTCGCATTTCAAATGGCCTTTCACCTCGTCTTATACGCGTTATGACGAGATCTAGTCCGGACCAGCTTTGAGATTTAGTTCGAACAACGAACTAAACTCTCGCGCGAGATCCATTTAAGAACGGCTCGTTAAAGCGAGTTACATGGTTTTACAAGATGCATCAAGATTACGTATCGTGCAAATACCGTAACATCTGCGTTTAGATTCCATCTTCGTATTCGTCGGCGTAGCTTCGCCTCTGGCCCCCTTCGGACGGCGCGGATACGTACACGTATATGGAAACGTTTAAATTGCTCTAAATAATACGAGAGACGAACATGGAATAGGAACGGAGGAGGTTCGTTCGAGCGCCCGCTCCATTCACCGTCGCGTTACTTTTACTTTTCCTCGAGCCGTTTCTGCAACGCCAACCAGTACTGCTTCGCGGATGCTTTTCCTTACGATACTTTACGTACGAATTCACGGATTATCCTCCGAGAGTAACATTTTTACGAAGACATACATTTAGGAGGGCTCTCTTCGACCCGTTTTATTACTTCCCTTTGCGCGACGAAAACTTCTCCCTCTCTCTCTCTCTCTCTCTCTCTCTCTCTCTCTCTCTCTCTCTCTC